>NC_139953.1:16444666-16519666 GCF_963454915.1 Gymnoscopelus microlampas
GTAACAGAGTGAGAATTACGGCATAATATCAGTGGTGAACAGCACTTCTCTGGAGAGGGCAGGGTTAAGTGAGAGGTTACGGCACACAGAAAAAAAAACATGGTGTGCTTTCCATTACAAAACTGCCTGTTCTTCTCTCCGCTCTGATTTCATAAGAGGCTTTTGAGTGATATATTACTCTGTGTGTGCGTGTGCGCGCGCGCATGTATGCGTGTATGCGTGTGTGTGTGTGTGTGTGTGTGTGTGTGTGTGTGTGTGTGTGTGTGTGTGTGTGTGTGTGTGTGTGTGTGTGTGTGTGTGTGTGTGTGTGTGTGAGGACACTTGTCATTAAGGCATGTCATTCAGCGCGCACAAGAATCCTGTTTGTAAACAACGCCATGGCAACCGTGGGGACTCGGGCTCTCTCACGCATCTATGAGTTTGGACTGGCACACGCATGCCAACACAGGCCTGTACACCGCAAAGACACACACACACACACACACACACATATAACATGCGCAGCGCGAACGAACGAATGCACGCATAAAGGGCGCGCGTGCACATACACTCACACACACACACACACACACACACAATTCAGTGCTTATTCTAAACCAGCGCCTGTCTTGTCATCTGCCTGGATATGACCTAGAAATACACTCACTGGAACAAATAGGTCACTGTCAAATTAATCTCCACCTCTGTAAATTGATGGGAATCTGATTCAGTGCATTAGAAGTAAGCCTCTCTCTCTCTTCTCTCTCTATCTCACACACACACACAATCACTCTCCACCTGTGTTTCCCTCTCTCCCTTATCCTCTCTCTCTCTCTGTTTGTGTGTCTCTCTATCTCCACAAGGCAAAGAGGACAGGGACGCTACAATGACAAACTGTGCCCCCTTCCCTCGGACCAAAATCCCAGGTCTGTCTCTGTCTCCACTGAACACAGAAAAACACAAGGCAACAAAACATACCTTAAGAGAGGAGATAAACAGGTGGCAGTTACATATATATATCGGCGCGGTCGGTCGATATCCATATTCTAATTTGTGTGTTTTTTTTGTCAATTAATTAACGCCCTACTTCATCATACTACAGCGTCACGCAAGAGCATCAAAAGTAGCAGATCCACAAGCTCGACATGTGCGAAGCGACACGTTTTGATTTGCTAGTTGTGATATTTTTTTATTTGAATCCTGAAAAGTGACAGTTTTGGACATATTCCACCCGACAGAGACAAGAAGCACAGTGAAGCAAGTAAGGCGTAATTCATGCTCTGTCGTGCAATAGCCAATCTGCAAGCTCACAGCGCGTGGCAGCGCAACCTGTTGTAAGCTTATAGATCGGCCATTTTCGGCGAAGATATCAGTGAAAACAGAATGCATACACATTTGGCATGAAATAGTTTGAGCAAAGCTAGATAGATATGGCAACATACGTTTTTCAGAAAACTGTTTTAGAAGACATTTTTAGAATCGGCGTCAGGTCTTAACCCATTAAGACCTGGAACTGTGTCATTTTTAGATTTGAGCTAAAAAGCATTATTTTACACTTTGGGCTATTCAAAAATAGCAGATATACAAGCTCATAGCGCGGCACCGAGTGCCGCGCTACGAGCTTGTAGATTTGCTATTTTTGAAAAATCGTGAAAATGTGAGCAAATCTTTGAAATATATATATTTTTAAAGCGAACATTTTTAACTCAAATCTTTGTTTCTGGGGGGGTCCCTGGAACATAATATTTTGATGGGGGTCCGTGGCCAAATACATATCATTTTGGGGGTCCTTGACAAAAACCCTGAGGAAGACAGTAATTGTCGAAACGTTGGTTTCTTATCATTAAAACTTTCTGCATCGTGGCTAAGAGTTGTGCGGCCTCATCCTTATCAACATTATTATCTGCCGTGGCCAGCACCTCATCAATACAGGTGTGCGCTCCATATTCTGTGTTTGCCGTAGGTCCTTGACATGAAAAAGTTTGAGCACCACTGATATAGAAACATACGTTTTTCAGAAAACTGTTGGGATTTAGAAGACATTTTTAGAATCGGCGTCAGGTCTTAAGTGGTTAAGAAAGGGAGCATTTGGGGTTTTGGGTGGAAAGCACCGAATGGGGTCTGACTGACTGAAATGATACACATTCATTGTGTAATCCCAGCCTCAGATAAAACCAGGCTCATGGCAGGTGGAGTCTGCCGAGATGTGCCCTCATTTCTACACTGAGACAGCCAGCCGTTGTGCATGTGTTTGTGTGTGTGTGTGTGCTTTTGTCCTTGCAGGCATTCATGCGTGCATGTGTGAGTATGTACGTGCACGTATGTGCTCCCGTGCAGGTACACTTGCTTGTTTGTTTGTGTGAGCCTCTGTGTGTGTGTGCACGTGTTATCCGTTGTCCGTGTCTGCCATGAGGCTTGGCCGTGTCTGTACGTGTACCTTTGTGTGTGCGTGTGTGTGTGTGTGTGTGTGTGTGTGTGTGTGTGTGTGTGTGCATGTGCATGCGAGCGGGCAGGTTTGAAGGGTTAATTAGCGCGCTGTCTTAAACGGTGTGCACTGACACAAACACAAGACAGCCTGTCCTTGCCAAAATCACCTCTCTACACACGCCGCTCTGCACACGCACACCAGTTCATGCGCAAACACACATCAACACAAATACCCTACATGCACAAAAAACACGACGAACACACATATGCATGCACAGGGTACACACTCTTCGTGCAAAATACACACACGCACACACACACACACGTGCAAGCACGCACGCACACGCACACACACACACACACACACACACACACACACACACACACACACACACACACACACTCACAGTCGCACGCTCACATATACACGCCCATGTCTGTAAAGCCAAATCAGTTTTCCTGTTGCTACAGCAACAGCATACTTTTATGTCAACTGCAACCTAGTTACTATGGAGATATGTATACAAGACTAACTCTGCCGTTGTAGTCAAGGGCCAGATGACAGCATAGCATGGGGGCACAGCGCGCACACGCGCGCACTAACACACACACACACACACACACACACACACACACACACACACACACACACACACACACACACACACACACACACACACACACACACACACACACACACACACACACACACACACACACACACACACACACACACACACACACACACTTTGTCCTCTTCACCCTTCATTCCTTTAGTTCTTTTTATTCTTCTTTCCTATACCGTAAAAGGCTCCTATAACCTGTATTACATATAAAGGCTACGCTGAAGACAATAGAATCTAAAAATCAAGCTGCTCAAAGTCCCAGAGCCGGCATTGATCCAACTCCCCCCCCTCCCCCCCTCCCCCCCTCCCCCCAAAACCCCTTCCCGCTATAACATCCCTGTGCGATGAGATCAAATCTTCTCCTGGCGTTGAAACGTTATTAAGCCCTCCAATATTAATTTACTACTAATTGAGTAGGGGAATCATTCCCCTATTTACCATGCCTTGTTTTTAATGGAGGAACATTTAGATTTAAGAGCCCCGTGCCTGGGCCTGAATCGAGACTTAAATCAAACGCGATACAGCAGTTCCCCCCCCGGGGGGACGGTGTGCACACAAACCTCTGAGCGCGAGAAACTATGAAGGCTGAGAGATCATCAACTATTGATAAGGCCCAATCTGGTACAGCTGTAGACAAAGTAAAGAATATGTTTCACTTCAAGTCAGATATGCCCCTGCAAAGCATTGATAACCAAGCGCCTTGGCTGCGAGCGGAAGGTCGCACACAGGCTCCCAGTGGTGTCTGCCAACAACACTAGACCAGGGTTCTTCAACGTTTTTCAACGTTTTTCAGGCCAAGGACCCGATAGCTGAGAGAGATGAAGCAGGGACCCCCCCCCCACTACATATTGTATAACATTGTGTTGCAGATTTAACTTTTTCAAGATTTCATAGATAGCTTCATTGACTATCAGTGTTGTGTAAATTAATGGTAGACACTAGACATTTAACCACTTAAACCCTCAATACTTAGTAAACTTGACCTTTGGCTCTGTACTTGGTTTTCTCCATTTTCCCTCGACACCAAACCACTTTGCCGAAAATGGCCGATCTACAAGCTCACAACGCCTCGCAGCTCGAGGCGTTGTGAGATCGTTGTGAGATCGCTTATAGCTTGTAGATCGGCTATGTTCGGCTAATGTTCCCCTCAGAATAGGGATGCTAGGGTTCAAGCGGTTAATGTAAAAAAACAAATCCTATCACACAAAGATTTGGCGGCCCCCCTGTAGTAACTCTGAGGACCCCCTGTTGAAGACCCATGCACTAAGAGGGTCTGTCCTGTAATCTGTGCCCCACCGGAAGAGGATGGCTGAGAGCGGACCAAACGGGCCAACATCCGGTTATCAACATTCTATTGGGCGGTCTCCCCAGAGTCAAATTCAAAGGAAAAAAACTGCAGAGGGCGCAGTTTTTTCCTCTTTTTTTTGACGATGGGTTCCCAGATTGCAGATTGACAAGCTCGAAACGCGGCGCCAGACGGATCTGCTACTTTTGATGCTTTTGTGTGACACTGTAGTGATCAAGTAGGGGCGCTAATTTACGAAAAAACACAAAAAGTTAGGAGATAAGAGGAGATAAGAGGTTTCTGTCCGACAGCGACGATATCAATTATTTGCTGTGCTGTCAGAAGGGAACGAGGTGGAAAAAACACACGCCGTGCAAAAAAAATCTTCCGAAAATCACACGTCATCTCTTCCTCGTCCTTACCTGGCTCCTGTCCTTGTCCACCTTCTTGAAACACTTGTTGAGCGACAGATTGTGCCGCACCGAGTTCTTCCAGCCCGTGGGGGCGCTGGCAAAGTAGGGGAAGTGCTCGAGAATCCAGCCGTAGATGTCCTTGACGGGCAGCCGCTTGTTGGGCGCGTCCTCGATGGCCATGAAGATCAGGCAGCTGAAGGAGTAGGGCGGCTTGCGGTTGGCGCCCGCCGCCGGGTCGTACGGGGAGTGGGCGTCGCCGAGGAGCGGGTCGTCGCCGGGCGACGGCGAGGAGGAGGAGGGCGAGCGCGGCGGCTGGCCGTCGGGGTCCTGCAGCGGGGAGACGCTGCGGAGGCCCGAGTGGCCGAAGCTGTTGAGCAGGTCGGTGCTCTCGTGGAGCCAGGAGAGGCTGGTGAGCTCCTCGTCCTCGGCCTTGGAGAAGGAGGCGGACACGGACAGCGAGAGGTCGGCGCCCTCCGCCTCCGCCGCGGCGGCGGCCGCGTCGCCCCGCCCGTACGGCGGGCTCAGGCCCCGCGAGGCGCTGGCTCCACTGCTGGGGCTCTGGGCCTTCTTACTGGGGGGCATGGTCGGTCCCATCCAGCCCGGGGCTCACTCCTACACAGAGAGAGAGAGAGAGAGAGAGAGAGAGAGAGAGAGAGAGAGCACACAGTCAAGCATTGATTGGTGGTGAATGCCAAAGGGCGGGTCATGCAGACAACAACATTTTGACTGCATTTCACACCAATTACATTGCGTTTGGATTGAGTCAACATCATTATTTTTTTCTGCTGGGCTTTCTGGGGGCAAATCAATGTTGAAATTTAGAACGTTGATGTTCGGGCAAATCTTGTATTGGTATTGGTTTCAGGTATTAGACAGAGTACAGTACAATCAGTTTGGATTCATATTAACAGGACCATACTGGCACTGATATACTGCATTTATGTCATTGTCTACTCACAGGAGCTTTACCATAATTGTGTTTGTGTGGTTGTTTACATCTTTCTCCATTCATTAAAACGTGAACTTACTGTACCTGAATAATTAAGTTAATGTTGTCTAAACGCATACATTCCTAAATCAATCTTTTCACTATAGAGACTATTTTCCGCTAGACTTCCCACATCCATCTGCAAACTTTAATTAAAATGCATTTAAACACAAGGATGCCGTAACTTGTGTCAGATATGTTGACTTAAGTATCTCAAGAAAGTTTCTGGTCTGTGTACGTTGATTTTCCTGAATCATACTGTAGGCCTGCTGTACTGAAATGCAATGGAAATTAATGGCTTGAATGGCTTCCTTGAAAATCAAACAAACTATCCTTTGAAAAAGTGGACGGCAGTAATGTCAAGTACACCGTGAGACATGATAAGCATAGCAGACCACCGACATGGTCCTCAATTTCACCTTCTGTGATGAAGCTGAACCCCCTGTGAGTGACCAGACGACTTCTTTTCCTCTAGCTTTCAAAGAACAACTGAATCGTTCTTTTCCGGTGAGACTACAGTAAAACAAGTTCAAGATCAAATTGGTGAACTGAAGTGAAACGTCAGACCAGCAACAACACCCACACCGGTTCTGAGCTTGAACTCTAGTACGTTCATGAACAACAGTATCACACACTTTTGACTTCAGTACCATTTCTATTCTAATCACAACCACCATTACCCCAACATAAGAGCATGCGGCTCTGAGCTCATTAGAAGCAGGCCGAATCAGTGGGCTGTAGCAGATACTGCTAGAATGTTTTAATTGAGGGGAAATGGGGCTGAGTATCGCGGTGCGATCACACGCCACATAAGCAGCTCTTTGATAGTCTCGCACAGAAAACCCAGGAAAAGGAGCCAAGCAGCGACTACAGCTAAATGTAATCTGCTCCTCGTAAGCACGCACGCAAGCACGCACACACACACACACACACACACACACACACAAGCATGCACGCTCACAAACAAATACAAGCAAATGTGTGTACACACAAGAAATACAAACTGGCAAAGATTCATCATGACACACACACGCACCAGCAAAAATGACATTCACACACACACACACACACACACACACACACACACACACACACACACACACACACACACACACACACACACACACACACACACACACACACACACAAGAGCACACTTTCTCTCCCTCTCCCTCTCTCCCCCTGCAAGCAGTGCCATTAGGACATGCGGATTAATTCTAGATATGTTCCGTCTGGCCCCTGTGTGTGCGTGTGATTGTCAGTGTGCATGTGCGTGTGAGTGTGAGTGTGAGTGTGAGTGTGAGTGTGAGTGTGTGTGTGTGTGTGTGTGTGTGTGCGATCGCTCTCTAATCCAAGGTGATCATCGGCCGATCTGTCCCCTCACTACTCTTGATTGACTGACAGCTGTCACCCCGTGGCCAACCCGACGCACATCCCCGCACAACTGTCAGCAAAGCCACGGCTCCGGATGCTGCGTCGTCATGGCAACAGAGGCATAACAACAGCGCAACCGTCCAGCGCTCTCTTTCCTGTATTCCTTTCCCTATTTATTTTTGAACGTCTTTACGTTTGCTTCCTTTTCACCTCTCTCTTTCTCCATCCCTCTCCTCTCCTTTGTCTTTCTCTCTCCATCTTTTCCCCCACTCTCTTTCACTCCCCCCCCTCCTCCTCCTCCTCCTCCCCCCTTCTTCTTCTTCTTCTTCTTTTTTTCTTGAAGCCCTCAATAACTCTGCTTAGCGCTGTTTGATAGGCTGTGGGGGAAGCTAGCGAGGAGCTAAATATAGCCGTCTAATGTATATCTACTGCTGCTGTTGCTCTGTGTTGTCTGCAAAGCTCCCATAGTCACCACCTCACCACTCCGTCCTCTCAATGAAGATGAGGGGCTTTTGATCTCCTCCCTCCTCTCCTCTCCTCCTCTCTCACACGGCTTTCTTCTCTTTAGTCTCTCTGACAGACCCCCCCCCTCCTCCAGCACCAAGCACGCTCATTCAACAAGCTGGGCTGTCCAGAGGTATATACAGCGGTTCCTCCTCCTCGTACCCGTGTTGACGCTGAGAGTAATTGATTCAAATTGGCCCCGGCGACGATCGCAACGATTGTACTCGAGAAACGAAAGGGGGGGAAGCTTGTAATCAAAGGAAAAAAGGCTGAGGAGGAGCGTGTTTGACAAGCTTGTCAAGATGTGTGTGTGTTTGCGTGTGTGTGTGTGTGTGTGTGTGTGTGTGTGTGTGTGTGTGTGTGTGTGTGTGTGTGTGTGTGTGTGTGTGCGTGTGTGTGTGTCTGTGTGTGTGTGTGTGTGTGTGTGTGTGTGTGTGTGTGTGTGTGTGTGTGTGTTTTTGCGTGCGTGCGTGTCTTTTCATGTATGTGAGTTTAGGCTGTCTGTGTTTGTGCAAGTTTGACAGCCGTGTCAAACACTCAAGCTGGGAGCACGGTGTGTGTGTGTGTGTGTGTGTGTGTGTGTGTGTGTGTGTGTGTGTGTGTGTGTGTGTGTGTCTGTGTGTGTGTGTGTGTGTGTGTGTGTGTGTGTGTGCATAGATGCAAACATGGTCTCTTGAGTGTGTTGAACGTGGTTATGTGGACGCGTGCATCGGTGTATTTGCATGTGTTTAGTGTGTGTGCAATGCATCTGTTTAGATGTTTTCGAGCATGTGAGTGTGTGTGGTTATATAGTTGTGTGTGTGTTTCTCTAGGGAAGGCAGGACAAGGGCAACAATGTGACTTTGTACCTAGTGGGAGTCCAGCGGTAGAGAGAGATAACCTCCCTCCCTCTCCCTTTCCCTCTCTCTCTCTCTCTCTCTCTCTCTCCCTTTCTCTCTCTCTCCCTTTCCCCCTCTCCCTCTCTCTCTCCATTGTTATGTTGCCATGGCGGCAAGGGGACCATGAAACATTACGGCTGACAGTAAAGTCATCTCATTTTACTGTTGCTATGACAACAAACTCCTCACTGTAGGCTGAGGCCAGCGTGAGCTGCAGCCCATGCCTCGTGCCTGAAGTGTGTGTGTGTGCATGTGTGTGTGTGTGTGTGTGTGAGTGTGTGTGTGAGTGTGTGCATGCGCATGCGTGAGTGCCACTGCATCTCCCATGAGTTCTCATAAAGCTTAACACACTCGCTCGGCTCTAAACAAACTTTTTTATACACAACTTTTCGCAGAGGGCCCTCAGGACCCGCGGCTAAAAGGACAAGGGCAAATATCACTCAAGTTCAGACTCAATGATGCCTGCTGCACATATGTGTGAGCCTGTGTGTGTGTGCGCGCGCGTGCGTGAGTGCGTGCGTGCGTGCGTGTGTGCGTGCGTGCGTGCGTGCGTGCGTGTGCGCATGCAGCCTCATTTGTTTGACAGATGGAATTGTGCTCTCCTCTCCCCTCCTTCCTCATTCCTCAGATAATCTCGTGCTTTGATGTTTGTCTGTGCAGTGCGTCTTGACATTATGTGACAAAAACACGAGTGCAGTCCAGCAGAAAGCTGGACCGGACAGATGTTACCATCTGCAATCTGCCGCGATACTCACTAAGAAAACGACTTATTTTCACTAAATGTGTCTGTACGGACCACATCAGCTGCTGCACTGCCACAGATGCGTTAGTATAATGGATCCCACCGCAGCTCCAGGCAAACCCCGCTGTGATTGGTCAGTAGCCGCTGTGATTGACAGTTCTCGTTTTTGCAACTATGCCTAACCTAACCTTAACCCTAACCCTAACCTCAGTAAAACTATGCCTAAACCTAACCTTAACCCTAACCTCAGTAAAAATATGCCTAAACCTAACCTTAACCCTAACCCTAACCTCAGTTAGACTATGACTGCCAGGGAGCCAATCAGACAGGTAAGGCGGGTCTACATCCTGGAAATGCAGAGGGATCCATAATCACGCGCCACGGATACCGTGGTGCAGCCATTAACTTAAACCCTTTATGCTAAGTTGACTGGGGTCCCCCAGGGCTCTTCACTTGGTCCCCTCCTTTTTTCCCTCTACACACAAAATATCTTGGCCAGAGCTTGTAGATCTTCTATTTTCTGCCAAATGTTTGCCCTGCACAATAGGGACACTAGGGTGTGGTTGATGTGCTCAATATGTCAGGCAAACACAAAGGAGGGAGCGCACACTGACCACGCTGGTGGTCAGCTAAGATGCTGACCATGGCACGTAATAATGTTGAGAAGGATGAGGTCACAACTCTTAGCCACGATGCAAAACATTATTGAAAGGTACAGGAAACCAACGTTTCGACAATAGTCTCCTCGAAACGTTGGTTTCCTGTGCCTTTTAATATATTGTATACATTATTTTCTCAGGCTTTTCCCTGAGGAAGACTATTGTCGAAACTTAGGTTTCCAGCATCGTGGCTAAGAGTTGTGCGGCCTCATCCTTCTTCAACATAATGTGGTTCTTATAACACAGTTTTGGGAATTGAGTTGTTTTGAGAATATACACAGATTTTCTTCATGTTGTCACTGCTGCTGGGTTTTCACATTATAACGGCAGAAGAAGTGGACCTGTTTTCAGCTGGTGGTGAGCATACTTTTGAGCCGCTTGCTGTTTTTAGAAATTGTGCATACAGTATAGAGATTTGTATTGGGCGCGTCCGGGCGTCGAGAGAAACGAGAAAGTCCAATGCATGGCAAAAGAATGATTTGGCTGAACATTCTGACCATTCATCCTAGTGGCAGTTGTGCACATCAAGCATCTCTGTGTACGGTATACAGGCGACATGAGACAACGCTCATTCACTACCATATCAGCATTTCTACATGCAGTGGTGGAACTAAGTACATTTACTCAAGTAGCCTACTTATGCTTATGGCAAATAGTTGTTTAGTCTGGTTGTTTGTTTGTTTGTTGGTTGTTCATTGTTTTTGATGTAAAAGCGTCCTTGTGTTCATTAAAGGCTCTATATAAATTCAAGCTATTATTATTATTGTTGTTGTACTTAAGTACAATTTTGAAGTATTTTTGCTTTACTGGAGTATTTCCAATTTTAAGTAGGCTACTTTTACTTCTACTCCACTACATCTCAGAGGCATATATTGTACTTTTTACTCTGCTACAAGGCTTTGAAAACTTTAGTTACTAGTTACTAACTTTGCAGATGTTATCATTAATACAAAACATACTTTAACTACTTCAGCCATATTTACATTTCGACCATTTGAAAATAGCCGATCTACAAGCTCACAACGTGTCGCGATACGATGCATTGTGAGCTTGTAGATCTGCTATTTTTTCACGTTTTTTTTATACATTTCCTTCATTTGAAAACTTGTGAAATGGGACATTCTGCATAATGAGTTCTTTCTACTTTTGGTAAGTACATTTTGATACCAATACTTTTGCACTTTTACTGAAGTCAAATTTGAATTCCGGACTTTTACTTGCAACAGAGTATTTCTACATTGATCATCTATATTGATACTTTTACTTAAGAAAATGCGAGTACTTTTTCCACCACTGAGCATTACACAGTATAACATCCACAGACGTCTAACAGTATAGTCTGTGTACCAAAGAGGCGTATTAGCATGGCATACCAAGAAGACACACCTGTTCTGCAGGGCACACATAGTTGTCACTCCTGGGCTTGGACACACTACTAGCGCTGCTTACATTTCTCCAAACTATTAACTACAAAGAAATGCCAAAACACTTAAAATAACTTTTCAGGAGTAGCTGTAGCACTGAAGATCTAGAAGCTCATGACCCTGCAGATTTTCTAAACGTATGACTAAGTATGAAATAGGGCTTAAAGTGGTTAACCGACACACATCTGCCATTCCACTCACATTTTTTTGCAACACAGCATTCCCCAAAAAGTCACAGAGGAAAAACAAAAGATGGGGGTGGATTTCCATGTGTTTGTCATCTAAAATCGAATATCAGGTATAATAGTAGGTACAGTATATGTGGGCGGGCTTCAATTTGGACAACAAGTCATATTAAATGATTCATTTATAGAATTCCATTATTGCGAGGGTTGAAGTTCAACAACAGTCAACAGGGTAGGGAAATAACAATTTGCAACCAGCCAATTGCTGGCAAATCTCGACTGTGTTTTGCCTGCTGAACAACAGTGAATATTAGCAAACTTCCAACAGAAAACAAACGACCGTTCTGAGGTCCCACATTGCAACAGAGTGTTCATTTAATTCCGAGAGTGTAATTAACTGTTAAAAGAACACTGGACATTGCGGCGCATACTCTTCTAAAGACCATATATTTTGGAACAGCAACACAATAAAATCGATGGGTGCATTTTATTTTAATTGACCAGTCACTCTCACCAGTTGACTAAAACATACGTTTCTTTCCCTGACCTGTTTTGACTCCTGCTATACAGTGATACCTGATACCTGCAACTACAGCACTACAAGGCAACAAATAAATAGTTTGCCTTGAATGCGTGACAGGATATTGCCTCCAAACATGGAGCTTTTTTACATTCCTTATACGCACGCCCTAGCCTACAGCGCATGAGGTCTGCCTCCTGCTATGTCACCAGTCAACTAACAATATAGTGTAGTTCAAAGCAAGACATTTAAAAAAAAACACACACAAGACGTGTTTTGTTCTCATCGACACACCTGTCAAAAAACTAAGAAAGAAGGAGGACACATTTTCCTCGCTGTCACACCTGTCAAGAAAGAGACAAAAAAAAAGAGATGACTTCACTGCACATCAAGTGTTCTACCGAAGAGCTACGTTACTACTGTATGCTATAGCTATAATGCAATCGTTAATGTGATCCAATGCCCTATCAGCAGTACTCTGATGTATCTCTCTAGAGAGACACTCATGCTGCAAGCACTCACTTTTAACCCATTAAGACCGGGAACGCAGCACGTGTGTCATTTTAAGATTTATTTGGGCTATTCAAAAATAGCAGTGCCATGCTATGAGCTTGTAGATCTGCTGTTTTTTGAAGAAAAAAAACTTGAAAATGTGTGCAAATCTTTGAATATATGTTTTTAAAGCTGAACATTTGAAACTCAAATCTTTGCTTCTGGGGGGGTCCCTGGAACCACAATTTTGGTGGTCCTTGACATGAAAAGGTTTGAGAACCACTGATATAGCAACATAATAAAAATACAAATAAATGTTAGGATTTAAAAGACATTTTGTAGAACCACCCAGAAGCAAAGATTTTAATTAAAATTGTTCGCTTTAAAAAATATATATATATTCAAAGATTTGCAAACATTTTTCACAGATTTTCAAAAATAGCAGATCTACAAGCTCATAGCGCGGCACTCTGTGTCGCACTATGAGCTTGTATATCTGCTATTTTTGAATAGCCAAAAGAAATCTAAAAATGACACACAGATGCGTTCCCGGTCGTAATGGGTTAAGTTGGGAAAAGACAATAAAAATGGGGTGAAAAGCATGGAGAGCTGGTAGGATGCCACATTGACCAAAACGAATTAAACGCTGACAGTGAGCCCAGGCTAATCTGCATCAAGGAAAAAGGCATTCATTTTGGAGAGTGCCAGACAGTGGCCTTGATGAAAACTCTGTCAGCCTCTTCGCCTCTGAATCACACTTCTCCTCAAGCTTTGTAAAAATAAATAGACAAAATCCAATAGTATCTATGGCCCTGTCCACACACAGATATTCTTCTAAACTGACATTTTCAGTTTTATAAAAAATATATTCTGTACACACAAACTAATTATCTCCATACACGTGAAAACAAAAAGAAACTACTGCAAACGATCACATAAGCATGCTGGGGCGATAAAGCCTAAATCAACGATATATCAAATAAAAGAGAAGAACATTCTGAGCTGAGTTTTTTTTTCTTTCCCTTTGGCAGTAGTGAGTGAGTAGTTAAAAAAAGAAGAATCACAGAAATACAAGCTATGGCGAACCAGAAATCAAAATGTGATTCTTATGGGTGGACAGAACGACCAGCATTGTTGATGTTGTTGGGTGCATGCTCATTACACAAAACAACAACGGGCATGTGCAAAATGAGGTGACACACAGAAATCCTTTTAGATATTTTTTACTTCAAAAATCTGTTAAAAAATCCAAAAAACTGTGTTTGCACATCCTCTGGATGGTGGATGTGATGTCCAAATGTAGAGAAAAATGTTTGT
Organism: Gymnoscopelus microlampas; assembly: GCF_963454915.1. Lineage (NCBI taxonomy): Eukaryota > Metazoa > Chordata > Actinopteri > Myctophiformes > Myctophidae > Gymnoscopelus > Gymnoscopelus microlampas. The sequence goes on from NC_139953.1 coordinate 16,458,480, forward strand.
TTTGGTAAATATCTGTATCTGTATCCTGTATCTCTCTCTGTGCGTGTGTGTGTGTGTGTGTGCGTGCGTGCGTGCGTGCGTGCGTGCGTGCGTGCGTGCGTGCGTGCGTGCGTGCGTGCGCGCGTGTGTTCTCTCTCTCTAAAAACATAAACTGAGTATTTGCTCTCACATGTGTACAGTAGCCCACAGGCTATAATTGACAGCATAATGATTTCGACATTACATTCAACCTCACCTAATTACTGGTCTAAATCAAGCACTGTGTTCATGTAATCTTCATTCCCTGTTGCCGACTGCTTTTATCTGTCATATACATAAATACATACACATATTGTACACGTATATTAGTTGATCACTCTGGCATTCATTCGTTGTTGCCCGAGGTTATCCGACGGCTCGAATATATAAGCCAGAGCCTGACCCAATCAGCGCGAGCTAGAGCTGTACCAACCCTAGGGCTAATACGGCAGCTGGCCAATCAGCCCAAACTAAAATGCCACCGCACGCTGAACAGTCACCGCGAGTGACCTTGCTGTTGAAGGAACTAAATGGGTCAAAACATGGGCAAAACTAATTAGACAAAACACATCTTGGGGACTTTTGTCCAAAGTCGCAATGCAACGCGCTGTGATGTTGTAGAGTAGAGTAGTCTTCTTCTACGTTCAGTTCTGTACTGATTACTGAAGGTTTGCATGTCAGCCATTATAGCCGACAGCAACTTGGCAACGGGTTTGGATCCAGAACATCATCACCCAAATTTATGAGATTTTGTTTATCCAGCTTTTTACCACATCAACGCCGTAATATTCAAATGTAACCACAGGGAGATGCCTGGGACGTTCTGTCAACAGCCTGCTGCTGCATGGCTGAGCTGTGACTGGGGAGGATTCAGATCACTTTATCACATGGCATGCATAACTTCGTTGCTGTCGGCCAGAAACCTCTTATCTCCGTATTTGGTGTTTTGGTGTTTTTTCATAAATTTAACCCATTAAGACCTGGAACGCATCTGTGTCATTTTGATTTTTGAGCTAAAAAGCATTATTTTACAGTATTTGACTATTCAAAAATAGCAGATATACAAGCTCATAGCGCGGCACCGAGTGCCGCGCTATGAGCTTGTAGATCTGCTATTTTTGAAAAATCGAGAAAATGTGTGCCAATCTTTGAATATATATATTTTTAAGCGAACATTTTTTACTCAAATCTCTGCTTCTGGGGGGTCCCTGGAACAACACATTTTGAGATGGGGGTGCGCGGCCAAAGACATATACATTTTGGGGTCCTTGACATGAAAAAGTTTGAGAACCACTGACATACGTTTTTTCAAAAAACTTTTAGGATTTAGAAGACATTTATTTTGTAGAATCGGAACCTCAGGCCTTAATGGGTTTTTGTGTTTTTTCGTAAATTAACGCCCCCCTACTTGATCATACTACAGCGTCACACAAAAGCATCAAAAGTAGCAGATCTGCAAGCTCGAAACGCGGCGCGAAGCGACGCGTTTTGAATTTCAATCCTGAAAAGCTTTTGAATTTCAATCCTGAAAAGTACGTTTTGGACATGTGAGGTTTCCACACGACAGAGACTTGCATTAAATTGCATTGTATTGTATTACTTCAACGCACAGTGAGTTTGAAAGGCAGCTTGTGTGATTTTGTAACATCGCATGTTAGAAGAATCTCCGCTCTCTTGCCTCGTCGACCCACCTCCACCATATGGCCACAATAACACCCCCCCCCCCCACCCGCGGAAAACATAAAAGCTAACAGAGGTACAATAAAGCAGCAATAGTAGGAGAGAGATAGTGAGAGGTAGAATGGCGCGGCAGCTGGTAGGAGTTATTACTTGGCTCGCGAGGTGGCTGAGGTGAAACCGCTGGGCTCCTGCGGCCACAGTGATAAAGCACAGACTCACATGCAGCGAGGCAAAGCTAATCTGGAGTTTTGATGACAAAAGAACGACCTTTACCCCCCTATCCCCCCCACCCACCCGGACGGACGGACGGACGGACTGACGGATGGATGGAGGGAGGGAACGAGGGGAGGAAATAAAGAAGGAGAAACTGAGAACTCTCTCGCAGACTATGGGGAATATAATAACCCTTTGCCACATTATGTCAACACTGGTTGTATAGCAGACTCAGTGACCCCCCCCCCATATTTTTTCCACTGTGTGAAATGGCTTTTTTTCCCCCCCTAGCTGTATTTCCTGGTTCTCCCTTAGCGATAAATACCACACGACTCCACAGGGTATGTATGTGGGAGGCAGGGACCGTGGACCAATCACACTCTATATATATATAAGGTCCGTACCGTGTGTCTTCTTTTTCATGTCCTCCACACAGCAGCAAAGAGTTATGGGATAGAGGTCGGGGGGTCGGGGGTCAGAGTGTCCCAGAGGACGGACTGCCACTGACCCTCACAGCGCTAGCTGATACTCTTGGTGGCTGCCTGGCAACCGACTCCCCCTCTCTCGCTCTCTCTCTCTCGTGCACGCACACGCACACACACACACACACACACACACACACACACGCGCGTTTGTATTACTGTACTTGTGAGGACATCAACCAATTTTATGATTGATTTATGATTTTTTTTGGGGGCGTTTTTAACCGCAAGTCTAAAGCCGGAAAATAGCAGATCTACAAGCCCACAACGTGTCGCGCTGCGACGCGTTGTGAGCTTCTAGATCGGCTATTTTCCGGTGTTTGACATCGCCGCACAACTAAGAATGAGATAGGGAAAAATCTACAACCCCGACCCCTAAACCTAACCTCTTAAATGTCTAATCCTAAACCTATAACCCCAACCTGAATCTTTTCATAAAATTACACTTTCTCTTGTGAGGACCAAGGAAACGGTCCTCACATCTGTTTCTCAAATTCTCGTGGGGACGTTTGGTCCTCACAAGTATAGTAATACAAACACACACACACGCACACACGCACACGCATGCACGTTTTCCCCCTCTCCACCTTCAAAGATTGTTTCTGACTGCCACACGGAAAGACAAGGGGAGCAGCAATTTACAAGAGTGGTGCTTGGTATAGGTCTGCATTCACACTGTGTGAAAGCCAGGCATTCAAAAAAAAAAAAGGGGGCTTACTACTATTATTATCAAATGAAATATTAAACGGGTCCCTGAGGCAGACCAGCGGAGTTTGGATTAACCTAAAAAAAAGCCTGTGGGCTGTAGGCAGTGATATGACACGCAGACCGGAAATGAGTGCCAACCACTCTATACTCAGATAAAATGCTTATAGCTTCTAAGATCAGTTGGTTAATTATTGATGGTTTTCAAACTTTTCCCTCGACACACGGATGGGCGAGTCGAACATATCAAGGCACGACCTGTATTCATAGCGACATAAAGCGGATATACAAGCTCACAACACGTCGCGCTCGCTGCACCGTGGCTGTGAGCTTGTACATCTGCTGTTTTCGCCTGTTTGTTTTTGCCACTTGAAACCCAGCATCCATATTCTGCGTGGTATGCATCCGCCCCAAAATAGCCGATCTACAAGCACACGACGTGTCACGCTGCGAGAGGTTTGGCGTATACAGAAAAAAAGTCTAGGGGGTTTAAGTGGAAAACAACCGGTATTATAGTATGCTGTATGTATATGAACTGTTTGAACTTCTATAAGATGTGTCAGTGATTGATTTGATTACATTTTAACCACTTGAACCCCAGCATCCATATTCTGGGGGGTAAATGAGCCAAAAATAGCCGATCTACAAGCACACAACGCCTCGCATCAGATCGGCTATTTTTTGGCGAGGAGATTTGGTGTAGATGGGGAAAAAAGCGGTCCAAGTACAGGGCCATCTCGAGTCCAATCTGTCTCTGTATTGGGAATTGAGTGTGCCTTGCCTTGCCAGTATGCCTGGGCACATCCTTTGGGAGCCACTAAATGCAGATAATGCTGCATGCAGACTCTCTGCCTTTGCCGTACTCATCATGTCATAATCGCCCCTTGTTTGCAGCACTTTAGTCTGCCTCTCCATCCATTATACATGCATACACATACAGTATACATATTTATACATACACTGTACAGATACAGTGTGAGTGTGCGTGTTAATATGCAACAAGAAAGGTCAATTAAACAGCTGGAGAGAGTGTTTAGCGTGTACACATATTATACCATAGCATGTTTGAGTGAAACTGCCTTGTAGTGTTATTGTACATAATTTAACCCCTTCAATCCAGGAACGCATCTCTGTCATTTATAGCAGCTCATTGCGTGAGTGCCGCGCTATGAGCTTGTAGATCTGCTATTTTTGAAAAATCGTACAAATGTGTGCAAATCTTCGAATATATATATTTTTAAAGCCAACATTTGTAACTCAAATCTGTGCTTCCGGGGGGATTCTACAAATGTCTTCTAAATCCTAACAGTTTTTTGAAAAAACCTATGTTGCTATAATCAGTGGTTCTCAAACTTTTTCATGTTAACTCATTCACTGCCACAATTATTGCTTTCCGAGTTTGCCCAATGCCAGAGATTTTTCATTGAAAAAAAAAAAGTACTCAGGAGCCGAGATACAGACTTTTTAAGTTTTAAGTTAACAAGGAAGTGGATGGGAGTCTAGATCTTCAAAAAAATCATATCTCCTTGGTCTTTGGGTCAAATTTAAAAAAAAAAAAAAAAAGTTTTTTACGTCAGTGGCAGTATATTGGTTAATTACGTCAATTACGTCAGAGGCAGTGAATGAGTTAAGAACCCCCCCCCCCCCCCCCCAATATGTATTTGCCTGCGGACCCCCATCTCAAAATATGTTGTTCCAGGGACCCCCCAGAAGCAAAGATTTGAGTTAAAACGCGCTTTGAGCTTGTATATCTGCTATTTTTCAATAGCCAAAGTATAAAACAATGGTTAAGTGGTTACAGATGCGTTCCTGGTTTTAACGGGTTAACTCAGAAATGTGAAATGGACCCTCAGAGTCAGGCTAAATGAACATGGACGGATGTTACTATGTCTGTATCTGTGTCATCTCTTTTCCACGGCTCTGTTCTGACGACATGGCATCCAGCTACAGTAATATGCCAGCCAAAACAGTGACAATTTAAAACTAATACATATTTTAAAGGGAATCAAGTGCAATAACTTCCCTACTGGATGAAATAAAAAGTTATAGCACAATGCAGATTATTGAAGCTATTGTTCATAACAGCAATAACATGTCCTTTTCCCCTTCCCTCTTTGCTTTACAATCTGCAAACACAGCAGATTTTACACAAATAACTTTTAAATGAAAAGTCAAATAAAAACTCAAATATCGTGCACGCAGTGTACAATGCAAGAAAATCAAATATGACCAGAAAATGGCATACACACACACGCACATACACTTGCATGCCTGCATGCACGTGCACAAACATGCACATGCGCGCACGCGCACGCACACACACACACACACACAAGCACACAGTTTCTCTCCCAAGTAGCCCAAGCCGGTGAGGCAAACAAACATTTGCATGAAGCAAACGAATGAAGTAACTTCACCATGATTCATCAACAGACTGTGTTCTCATGAAGGTACAGTCGGTCTCACAGGACTCTGTCTCACACACACACACACACACACACACACACACACACACACACACACACACACACACACACACACACACACACACACACACACACACACACACACACACACACACACACACACACACACACACACACAGAAGGGTTGAAGGCTCCTCCTGGCTGTGTGTTCTTGAGCCAGACACTGATGAGCAGGTGTACGTTACATGGTGTCCTCTGCCGTCAGTGTGTGTGAATGTGTACATTAACATATCGTTGTTGTTGGGCAAAAACCTTGTATCTCAATGTTTTTTTTTTCACTCACTCACAAATTTCAATCACAAATTTCAAGCTCACAATGCCTCGCATCGCAACGCATTGTGAGCTTGTAGATCGGCTATTTTCAAATGGCCGAAATGTACATAGGGCTGAAGTGGTCAATGTATGTTTTGTAATAATAATCAAAATCTCCAAAGTAACTAGTAACTAAAGTCTTCAAATAAATATAGTGGAGTAAAAGTACAATATTTGGAACCGAGACGTAGTGGAGTAGAGGTAATAGTATTGGAAATTGGAATTAATTAAGTAAAGCACAAATACCTCAAAATTGTACTTAAGTAACAGTACTTGAGTAAATGTACTTAGTTACTTTCCACCACTGGTGAAGGAGGGGTTAATGTGGAGTACATTGTAAAGTGTTCAGCTGTATATAACTGCTGTCCATTGTGCGAGAGGACGGCTGCTGAAAGGGGTCTTTTATGCAGCTTGGAGGTCTCTTGCTGGAGGTCAGAGAGGGCAAAATAACTGCAACAGTTAACACATTAAGCCCTATATATACTTTGTCGTACGAGTAATAGCGAAAAAAGCCTTTTTAAGTGTTCGAAAACCCTTTAGATTAAAACGACATACCCCAAAAATAAGGGCCGGCAGGTGTCAGAGTGACGGCTCTAACGACCATGATGCGTCCAATGAGCCGGCGCTTATTCATTCAACTCACTCGCTTTGACCCATTCAATCCCGGAACGCAACTGTGTCATTTTAGGATTTGTTTGGCTATTAAAAAATAGCAGATCTACAAGCTCATAGCGCGGCTCTGAGGACCGCGCTATGAGCTTGTATATCTGCTATTTTTGAAAAATCTTGAAAATTTGTGCAAATCTTTGAATATATATATATTTTAAAGCGAACATTTGTAACTCAAATCTTTGCTTCATGGGGGTCCCTGGAACAAAACATTTTGAGATGGGGGTCCGCGGCCAAATACATTATCTAAAAATACATTTTGAATCCTAACAGTATGTTGCTATATCAGTGGTGCTCCAACTTTTTCATGTCATGGACCCCCAAAATGATTTGAATTTGGTCGCGGACCTCCATCTCAAATATGTTGTTCCGGGGACCCCAGAAGCAAATATTTGAGTAAAAAATGTTCGCTTTAAATAATATATATTCAAAGATTTGCACACATTTCCAAGATTTTTCTAAAATAGCAGATCTACAAGCTCATAGCGAGATCTGCTATTTTTGAATAGCCAAAGAGATGTAAAATGACAGAGATGCTTTCCTGGACTGAATGAGTTAAATCAGTCACAAAAATGGACGTGATTTTGATAGGGTTTAATTTGATTCATTTTAGATGTTCATAGCGGTGCTTTGCATGAGGGAGGGACAGGGCAGAGGAGAATGAGTGACAGCACAGAGAGGTTGAAGAGGAGGGTTCTTATAGCTGTCATGTGATGTCCAGGCATGTGACGATGGACATGTCAACATGGTCTGAGTGCTCCAACAGGCGTCACTGGTGCCCCTATGGCCGCGTTTCGGGACACATGTTTATGGGTCGCGAGTAAATATCTCCTTTTTTCCTTTTCCTAACTTTTTTTCATTATTATTTCAAAATAATTTCTAAATTAATAAAAAAAATCTAAATAAAATCTAAATTAATAAAAAAAGAAATCTAATATGTTTCAAAAGAACTGCATAAATAAAAATAAAAAACAAAAATCCACACAAACCTTTTATGAAGAAGTGAAAATAGCAGATCAGCAAGCTCACAAACTGCCGCATAGCGACGCTTTGTGATGCTTGTAGATCGGCTGTTTTTGAATTTGGGGTCTCGAGCTAAAAAGTTTGGGAAGCACTGCCCTACAGTATACATGTCAAATGAGAAATTATGAGTTGTGCTAATAATTACTATATCATCCCACTCTCTCTCTCTCTCTCTCTCTATCCCTCTCTCCACCTTCCCCCTAAAGGCCCGCTTGTCTTTTGTCTTTGACAGTGAGCAGATCCCTGTTGGCGCTCTGTGCTCTTTTGTAACACTGTGGGAAAAGAGTTGGAGAGAGAGAGAGAGAGAGAGAGAGGAGTTGGAGAGAAGTGTGGAGTTGGAGAGTGTGTCAGCACACACTAGGTGTTATCAAAGCGTATGGCATGGAGAGAGAGAGAGAGAGAGAGTTAGAGAGAGAGAGAGAGAGAGAGAGAGGTAGGAGCTTTGATACAGAGAGAGAGGGGGGGGGGGGTCGGGTTGCAAGGCCACATCAACATGAAGAGCAGAAAGAGCTGCCTGCACAGTTTAAACACAACACTGTGTATGATATGGAGGGAGAGATAGAGGACAGACAGACAGACAGACACAGACAGACACAGTGAGAGAGAGAGAGAGAGAGAGAGAGAGAGAGAGAGAGGAAGGGAGAACATTTGAGGGAATGTGTACATTTATGATGCGTGCGTGCGTGCGTGCGTGCGTGCGTGCGTGCGTGCGTGCGTGCGTGCGTGCGTGCGTGCGTGCGAGACAAAGAGAGAGAAAGAAAGAGAAAGGGAAAGACTAGAGACAGAAAGAAAGAGAGAGGGCGAGAGTTTAGATGAAGCTTTAGAAGGCTTTGTAATGCTGAACACTTTTGAGCTGGATGTAAAACAGGCCACTCTTTCTCTCTCTCACTCTCCTTCTCTCTCTCTCTCTCTCTCCTTCTCTCTCTCTCTCTCTCTCAACCCCTCTCATTCCCTCTGGCTGCAGCACTTATCTTTAACAAACAGCAGCTCAGGCACTCACTCGCTGGCCGACAGTTTGTCCCGACAACAAAAAACCATGGCAACAACCAGCGAGAGGGGCCTGTTCCTGTTCCAAAGGTCCCCCCCCTCTCTCTCTCTCTCTCTCTCTCTCTCTGTGTCTTTCTTCCTCTCTTTATCTCTTGTTCTCTCTCTCTATGCTCATGCAAAGACGCTCGCAGGTTTTCTGGTATGGAGACGGCGGACTGGAACGGCTGAGCGGGACGATGACCTCAACGCATTTTTCGCCCGTGATTTGAGCAGTTTGGAACGGGATACTGTGAGCATGGCGTCATCGTTTTTGGAAACCACACGAGGTGCAATAGAGCTCCTGTGTTTTTTAAAGGAATACGTACACCCCCACCCCCCCCCCCCCCCCCAAAGAAAAAATGATCAATTTCTGTATGAATTACTCACTTCGGTATGCCAGGCGACACGTGGGGTGAGTAATTGATATAGGAACGGTCATTGTTTTTTGGGGGGGGGGTTGAAGTGTTCTTTTATGGAACAACGGCAGTCGCTCGAGTAAAGGATCCAGAAATAAACGGTGACACCTCCAGTCAGCTAGGGCATGAGGAACTAGATAGGAATTTTAAATAGTAGGGAGAGAGAGAGAGAGAGAGAGAGAGAGAGAGAGAGAGAGAGAGAGAGAGAGAGAGTCATTAGCAAAGGAGGAGTGGGGTGAGGAACACGGCACCAAATCCACAGTGTTTATGGACCTTTAAGCATCGTTTCTACATTCTCAGAGCTAAATGAACACATTATTACTGTGCAGTATACAGGAGCCAACAGAACGCTCAGTGCTGATAATGCGTGCATCACTGTTTGCTGATGATACAACTCTGCTTACTGTACGTCCCTTCTTCTTCTCCTTCAAACAACTCTCTCTCTCTCTCTCTCTCTCTCTCTCTCTCGTTTCTTCGTCTCCTCCGTAACCTCTTTCTATTCACCAGGAAGAAGAGAAAAAGAGAAACTCTCCCTCTCTCTCTACAGTTCTTTCATCCCCTCCCTGACCGCTCTCTTTTCTTACTCCCCCCTCCCTCCCTCGTCTCAGTCCTTTCTTTTGAATCACCAGATGGAAAGAATGGGGGACGAACGAGAGCCGTACGAGAGGGAGAACAAAAGGGAGTGAGAGAGAGATGAAGAAGAGAGAGAGAGAGAGAGAGAGAGAGAGAGAGAGAGAGAGAGAGAGAGAGAGAGAGAGAGAGAGAGAGAGAGAGAGAGATATGCTCGGGGCAGACACGTTCCGTTTCATTATGTGTGAAGTAGAGGTGGAAACAGAACAGCACTAACTCTTTCTATGATGTGATAAATATGAAACCACCCCCCCTCCCCCCAAATCACAAAATATACTTATGTTCTCAGTTTGAAAGCCTCCTGATAGCTTTCAATTCTCTAGTAAATAATTGATTAAGCCAAATAAAGAGATGAAACTTCTTAATTAAAATTAATATTTAGGATTTATATTCCATGAGAAAGTATCTTGACGGAGTGTCGGAAATGCTTCCAGATAGTTTCCAGATAGTTTCCAGATAGTTTCTAAAGTTTACACAGCAAATAGAGAGACGTATACACATTTCGTGACAAAGCGATTCAGTCGCTCCTCCTCATATCGTCACATACACATGAAAGATACGATAAATACATATTTATCCGATCTATCACTTCTCACAACGAGAGAAACTCAAGACATATGCCTCCTATAGGGGGAAAAATCTGAGAATTAGCAGAGTCACATCTCGTCACGCCAACACTGCAAAAAGATAATATTGGTGTCGGATGGAAACCTTTTATGTCCAAAACTTTTAATGAAATTAAATGAAAACTTTCCTAAATTGTGCTTGATACTCTTGTATAGCGAAGTATAGGGCATCAAGTGACGAAAAATCGTGAAAAGTATAATGGAGATACAAGGTTTCTTTACGACAACAATGATAAGTGGTAGTACCATGAAGTGGCTCACCTACAGACACCTGGACCTGTCATTGTGGATTGATCATTTATATTAGTACCGTTAGCTCCTGTCACGGTTATGCGTGTCCTTTGCTTTGACAAAATGCAACACAATATGCATTTAGTCTCTGTCGGGTTGAAGTAATTGTAACTGTCAGGTTTCAGGTTACTGTAACTGTAACCTGAAAAGTAACTGTCCAAAACAGTTACTTTTCAGGATTCAAATAAGAAAACGGCAAAAGTAGCAGACTCACAGGTTCGAAAACGCGGCGCGTTTTGAGCTTGTAGATCTGCTACTTTTTATGCTTTCATGAGATGCTGTATTGTGATCAAGAGGGGCGTTAATTTACGAAAAAAAAACACAAAAAGTTAGAATATGGATATGAGAGGTTTCTGCCTGACATGATAACTATGTGGTTTCTTCTTGTCAATAAAGTCAATTTAATAAGATTCCAGAGAAAATGAGAGAGAGAGAGAGAGAGAGAGAGAGAGAGAGAGAGAGAGAGAGAGAGACAGGGTCATTAGCAGGTTTCAAAGTCAGTGTCAGTTTGACAGACGTGATGGAGCTGTGATTTACACTGGGAACTCAGGGAAGAGCAATCCTACAGACAGACAGACAGACAGACAGACAGACAGACAGACAGACAGACAGACAGACAGGAGAGGGATGATGATGCCATGCATTTGCGGTGCAGAAGACGGAAGGATGAGAGAAAAGCAGAAGATGAGAATATTTGCCTTGTAGGGGAATTATTTTATCTATTTTTACCCACACATTGGCCCCGAAATACAGACACGCACACACACACACACACACACACACACACACACACACACACACACACACACACACACACACACACACACACACACACACACACACACACACACACACAGGGCTAAATTAAGCAAACAAATTAAGCCCTATACCGTTGCTGTCAGGCATGAAACCTCTTATCTCCACATTCTAACTTTTTGTGTTTTTTCGTAAATGAATGCCTTATACTTGATCATACTACAGCGTCACACAAAAGCATCAAAACGCTTCGCGCTGCGTTTCGAGCTGCGTTTCGAGCTGCGTTTCGAGCTTGCAGATCTGCTACTTTTGAATTTGAATCCTGAAAAGAAAGCGTTTTGGACATATATGAGGTTTCCACCAAAGTGGAAAGATGGTGGGGTGATGGGCTGCCGTATAGTAGCCTTAGGGGCTCGGTGCTCTTTGCTCAAGGGCACCTCGGCATTGCCCCGGGAGGTGAACTGGCAGCTATCCAGACTCATGTGGTCCATGCTGTATACTCTGATTCCCCCTAAGAGGGGGAAAGCTCAACTCTTAGCATCCCTAGGAGAGGAAAATTCACAGAAAATAGTAGATCTACAAGCTCACAACACGTTGCGACGCGTCGTGAGCTTGTAGATCGGTTATTTTCCGGGGCAAAGAGATGTGGTCTATAGAGGGGAAGCTACGACTACAACTAGATCTAGTCTTATGCCTTTATTCCGACCCGAATCAAATGGTTTAATATGGTAATAATTAATCTCGTAATTGGATGGTTTGGAACCAGGTTTAAGACTCTTTATATAAAGGTTTTCTGAAACGTCTATGGAGTAAATGAAAGGGAAATTCACTTCCGGAAACTAACCAACAAGCTAGGCTGTTTGGGCGGTCACTGTTACAACAGTACGGATGCACAGTAAAATCCAGAGTGTTCATTGAAACGTTTTGGTTTCATTTTGTACACTATCAAAGTTTAATCAACATTCAGGAGTTTGCAGTGTACTTTATGATTGCATAACGCACAGCTTTTGCTTCAGACATCAGGGCCTATAATGACTCAGTCACATGTGTTTCTGTACCACCACCGCACGAAATTTGGAAATACTCCAGAAAAGTAAAAGTACTTAAAATGTTACTTAAGTACAGTAATAAGTAAATGTACTTTACGTAAGACCACGGCACATGCACACACACACACACACACACACACACACACACACACACACACACACACACACACACACACACACACACACACACACACACACACACACACACACACACACACACACACACACACACACACACACACACACACACACTTTGAAGCATAAGTCTGTCTGGACCTCCTGTTGCACATCTGCACTCTGCTTCTCTTCACGCTCTCCCTCTGCCTTCAGTCTGCTACAACAGTCTGTGGCTCTCAGACATCATATCGTTGCTGCCGGGCAGAAACCTCTTATCTCCATATTCTTCGTAAATGATCACCGCTACTTGATCACACACCACAGCGTCACACAAAAGCATCAAAAGTAGCAGATCTACAAGCTCGAAACGCGGCGCGAAGCGACGCGTTTCGAGCTTGTAGATCTGCTACTTTTGATCATTTTGAAATTGAATCCGTAAAAGTAACAGTTAGTGTTGATTTCGTCGACTAAAACTATGACGAAAAATGCTTTCTTCACTGACAAAAACTAAGCTATAATGACTAAAACTATGACTAAACATATTGACAATTTCATCAACAAATAAAAACTAGACTAAAATGTTAAGGAGGGACTAGTGGAGAAGAGATCCAGTAGAACTAAAATACAAGCCATTTTATGCTTGGTTGAGCTCGGGGGTTGCGCTCTGAAAATAGCAGATCTACAAGCTTGTGAGCTTGTAGATCTGCTATTTTCAGCATGCAACCAAGTGTTAAATCAGCCATTACGACGCCATCAAGGCACCAGCAACATACATTTTAGTCGACTAAATCAACTGTAGATTTAGTCGACTATTATTTATTCATTATTTTGGATTAAGTATGAAATAGGGACTGTTCTTCATTTTCCCTGGGGATCCCCTGGAACCCCCGTCAAGGACCCCGGGGGGTCCCTATAGACCCCACTTTGTAGACCAGTGGACAGCAGAGACCATCCTGTTAGCATAAAGACACAGAGCGGTACAATTCCAGAGTTGGTTTAACCACTGTACGCCCTATGTACAGTACTTACGTATATGACGAGTAGCAAAAAATAACCGATCTACAAGCTCAAAATGTGTCGCGTTGTGACACGTTGTGAGCTTGTAGATCGGCTATTTTCGCTACCAAAAAAAGGATATGGAAAATGGAAAATGTTTGCCTAGGGCACGTGAACACCATTCAAAGTAATAGGGTGACCGAATAGAACATGCATGACGGCACCATCCATTGAAGTTCATTGGAGAATGTTCTGTTCGGATCCTCAAGCTATATAATGTCATGCCTTAAATAAGGACGCTAAATAAGCGCTGCGCATGGAATTCCAGGACAAGTTCACTCAGGAAAATATTTGCCGTTGCTGGCGACCGGCCTCCATGCTCTATTCTCAGCCAATCACATTTTCATCGTCGAGCAAGCCCAAAAACATTTTTGGTCATTGGACCCCCATTTGAAAAAAAAAGATTTTGTGCCAGGGACCCCCCTTAAGAGTCAGCATTTTAATAGCAAGATCAACCTTGTTGTGAGTATGTCACCCCTGGGGGTGACATACACACTTCACTAAAAGAGTGCCCCATTTTACCACTTAAACCCCAGCATCCGTATTCTGGGGGAAACTTTTCGCTGAAAATATTTTCAGCGAAAATGTTTAGTGTTGAGCGATAACAGAGAAGTTACTAGTACGGAGCCTTGAGGGACTCCGGGTCAACCAAGTGTACGGTTCAAGTGGTTCAACAGGGAAGTTTGCAGTGCTCATTTGCTCAAAATTTTTTGTGTGTTTTTCGTAAATCAACGCCCTACTTGATCATACCCTACAGCGTTACATGAAAGCATCAAAAGTAGCAGATCCGCAAGCTCGAAACGAGGCGCGAAGCGACGCGTTTCGAGCTTGTAGATCTGCTACTTTTACAGTTATTTTATTTGAATCCCTAAAGTTTTGGACATATGAGGTTTTCCCCCTGACAGAGACGATATACAAAATTGGAAAGATGGTGGCGTGATGGGCTGCCGAATAGCAGCCTTATAGGAGCTTGGTGCCTTGCTCGAGGGCACTTGGTGAGCTGGCAGCTCTCTCCCCACCCGTTTTGACTGTGCTTTTATGTATAAGCTACTATGGGGGGGGGGGGCTTCAAAATGCCTCCTATTTTGATATAGAGGAGATTCAATGTGCTCCTTGGTCTGGATACGTTTCAGTGCACAAAAGTACCTTATAAGAGCACATCCATTCACCGCCAAACCAAATAAATGTATTGCTCATTTCATATTCATTAAAATATTTTAATTCAATTGGCGAGTTGTCCTGCACTGAATACTCCGGATTTTGCTGTGCATACTACACACACACACACACACACACACACACACAAGTTGTACATGTCTCTTCGGGTGCAGGCTGTCTTTCTCCTGGTACATTCAGAGCATGAACCCCCATAGTCAGCAAGTCTGGATGCAGCTGCTGAATATTCAACCCCATTCTCTCTCTCTCTCTCTCTCTCTCTCTCTCTCTCTCTCTCTCTCTCTCTCTCTCTCTCTCTCTCTCTCTCTCTCTCTCTCTCTCTCTCTCTCTCTCTCTCTCTCTCTCTCTCTCTCTCTCTCTCTCTCTCTCTCTCTCTCTCTCTCTCTCTCTCTCTCTCTCTCTCTCTCTCTCTCTCTCATAAATCTCATACATACATATATACATAATGCTTAGAGAGAGCTAGGACCCGTGTGCTCAAAGCTCCCCTAAACAAAGGCACCTTGCATTGTGTTCAATTGTTATTGTACTCTCAGTACTATTTTTGAACCGTTTCTATTGTTTGTTTTCTGGCCTGTCTTTCTTGTCGCTGTAATAACGTCGAGGAGCTGAAACCCAGGAATTTCACTCTCTCTCTCTCTCTCTCTCTTATACTTGTTTAATGAGACGCAACAACAATAAAGAATCGTGAATCTCTCTCCCCCTCCCTCTCGTTTCGCTTCCTCCTTCAAGTCTCCCGTCTCCTCTTCCTCGCGCTCGTCTTATCTTCCCTAAACCACTTGCTACACCCTCGCTCTCCTCGTTGGCTCTCTTGTTTTCTAGTCCACTTGCTCTCTCTTTCTCTCTCTCTCTTCATGTCTCTCTCTCATTAAGGGTCTCTCGTCTGATAGCCCTTCATATAACACTTAATCATCACAACGAGAGCTCATCCCTCTCTAACGAATCACCTCCAGGGACCGGTCGGTGCCCCCCCCCCCCCCCCGCCCCCCCCGCCCGGCTCTAACCTATGTCATTAACTGCTCTCCGTGTCATTGGCTCGCTTTAGCGCAAAAAAGGGTACCGCCCCCCCCCCCCAGTACCCCCCTCGCCCCTCCCCAGACCACTTGACAGACGGCGCAGCGGGGGATCACGCGGGTCGGACGCGCCAAGGACGCTCCTCTCTCACACACACACACACACACACACACACACACACACACACACACACACACACACACACACACACACACACACACACACACACACACACACACACACACACACACACACACACACACACACACACAGAGTAGAGGCTTTTGCCATTAAGCAAAGTGGAAGGAGTGTTTTGCAGGCAAGAGAAGCATGAATGAGCCTGTTGAACAGAGTGTGTGTGTGTGTGGGGGGGGGGGGGGGGGAGTCTGAAAAGCAGCATTTTACATGAATGAACCTAGAGAGACGCTGTAAAATACAGACCCTTTACAGTCGGTTCCATTCATATCGTTAGACTTTTCAGTGTAGGGATATTATGAACCTTGTCTTTATTCCCAGGCGTCTCAACAAAGAGGACTTAGCGCTGAGCCGAGTGGATATTGTTGTCCCGCTGCGCACGTGACCGCGCACCGTGGCGTGTGACTATGAGCATGTGCACACGCACGCACACGTGCACGCGCACAGCACACGCACACACACACACACACACACACACACACACCTATGAGATGGGGTAAATCACAGCTGTTCCCCATGTTGCTACAGTATACTGCAGTCTAGGCTTAGCTCTGTGGACTCGGGTGACACGCGCCACAGTCTTCCCCAGGAACAGTGACACCACAACTTGGCATGGGTCAGAAGGTCAGGGGGTAGGGTGGTGAAGTTGCCCGGCAACAAGCACATTACACGTACTATTTACAAAAAGGTTGCCTTGTTGTGTGTGTGTGTGTGTGTGTGTGTGTGTGTGTGTGTGTGTGTGTGTGCCCCTGTGTGTGCGAGCGCGTGTGCAACGGTCTAAATTTGAACCCGATTAAAGGGACACTTGGACAGTTTACTCTCTTCTACCTACACTTTAAAATCCTGTAAAAATGGCTGAATTAACACGGAAGGACTTTTACTGTCTGTGTCATCTCTTTTCCACTGCTCTGTTCTGACAACTTGACATCCACTATATGCTAGCCAAAATAGTGACAGTTTAAAACTGATATCTATATTTAAGTACAAGAACTTCCAAACTGGATAAAAATAAAAGTTATACTGTAGCACAATGCAGAATATTGAACCTATTGTTCATAACAGCAATAATATCCTTTTCCCCTACCATAGCTTAACAGTGTGCAATCACAGCATATTTTCCACAAACAGAATCATAAATGGGACCAAATGAACCTGTAAATAGCAGTGGACAATAGCTGAAAATAGATGATCTTGCGACACATTGCAAGCTTGTAGATCAGCTATTTTCGGCGAAGGGATTTGATGCAGGGGGGAAAAGGGATGGGGGGCCCGGTACAGACCCCTGGGGGACTCCGCTCAGTACTATATAGGGTTTAAGTGACATGTGACGTACAGTCAGGTCATGAGCCGGATTTAACACGCGTGTCTGTGTACGAAACTACTTGAGCCACCAGGGATTGTTTTTTTTATTTTTTTGTGATTGTTGAAGTGTTGACATTTCAGTTCAGCAAATTAACCCATGCAGACCGGGAACGCATCCGTGTAACCACTTTATCCATATTTACTTTGGATATTTTTACTTATGCTGCAATAACATCAAAGGTTCTCTGTCAAGGACCACCCAAAATGATATCTATTTGTCCGTGGACCCCCCCAATCTCAAATTATTTTGTTCCAGGGATCCCCAGAAGAAAAGATTTGAGTTAAAAATGTATATATATATTCAAAGATTTGTACACATTTTCACAATTTCTTTACAAACAATTAGCAGATCTACAAGCACATAGCGCGGCACTCGGTGCCGCGCTATGAGCTTGTATATCTGCTATTTTCGAATAGCCCAAAGAAATCGTAAAATGACACAGATGCGTTCCCGGTCTGAATGGGTTAAAACCTCCTTGCACTGTTCCTTGTCGAGAGGAAATAATGGCCACAGCTAGCCGCATAGCTAGCGTGTTAGCCTCCAGCTAATTGACCTTTAACGATGTTTTGTTTGTTTAAATGTCAAGATATTGCTTTGATTCTTCTACCAGAAAGATGGAGAGAGATTTGGTGGCAGCGGCATAGCTACTGAATATTTATTGTAATCCATGAAAGTGGGAAAAGAAAGCAAAGAGAAGTGGTTAATTTATCTTATCTTGTAAACGATGTGACTGCTTTTGAGCCTGTATAAACGTCTCTTGGGAATATGAATCAAATGCACCTCGAGAAGTTTAAATATTTGATTCTCCGTTCCAGACCTCTACAGTAATGTTTGCCCACATCTTCAGGATGGATTTATATCCTCCTGGTCCAGGGAGATATGGCTTTATATAACCACTTATATCGCCTCTCTGTCGGGTGGAAACCTCATATGTCCAGAACTGCTACTACTTTTCAGGAGTCAAATTCAAAAGCATCATAAGTAGCAGATCTAGCTGATCTACAGAGCTTGGCCCAGACCGGGCACTTATAGGCTCTGATAGCCTGACAGCGTTAACCCATTAAGACCTGAGGCCCGATTCTTACTAATGTCTTCTAGATACTAACAGTTTTCTGAAAAACGTATGTTTCTATATCAGTGGTTCTCCAACTTTTTCATGTCAAGTACCCCCAAAATGATATGTATTTGGCCGCCGACCCCCATCTCAAAATATGTTGTTCCAGGGACCAAAGATTTGAGTTAAAAATGTTTGCTTTAAAAGAATATAAATATATAAATTTTCACACATTTTCTCGATTTATCAAAAATAGCAGAGCTTGTATATCTGCTATTTTTGAATAGCCAAATTGTAAAATAATGCTTTTTAGCTTGAATCAAAAAATGACACAGATGCGTTCCAGGTCTTTACGGGAAAAAAGTTAAAATATGGAGATAAGAGGTTTTGCCCGATGGCAACATTATACTTTGTTGACCGGGGTCCGCTTCCCCCTCCTTTTTCCCCATCTACACCAATTATCTTCTGCCGAAAACAGTCGATCTGCTGTTTTGGCCAAATGTTAGGCAATTTTCCAGAAGTTCCCTATTGTGACACGCTTAGAATAGGGATGCAAGGCTTCATGTGGTTAAGCACTGTGTCGTGTTTGTACAAAGTGTATATTGTTGCTGTCAGGCAGAATCTCCATATTTCAACTTTTCACATTCTTTCCTAAATGAATGCCCTACTTCGTCACACTACAGTGTCAAACAAAAAAAAACAAAAAAAGCTCACAAGCTTGTTGTGAGCTTGTAGATCGGCTATTTTCTTTGATGTGACAGTTTTGGACATACAAGGTTTTGACCCGACAAGATAAAACTGTGTTGTGAGGGACCTCCTGATGGTTCAGCATGCACGTTTTTGTTGTAGGGCAGCGATCTAATGAAGGATGAACACTGTTACCAGTGTTGTGATGTGTATGAAAACAGCCAGATCTACCAGCATTATAAGGATGTATGAAAACAGCCAGATCTACCAGCAGTACTGTATAAGGATCTGTATGAAAACAGCCAGATCTACCAGCATTACAGGAATCTGCGTGAAAACAGACAGATCTTCCAGTATTAGAGGGACCTGTACAATGTCATAGTACGGTTCTACAGACTCTCTCAAAGGACTCATAAAACGCACATGCTGACAGGATCCTATCCAAAGTCTCTCTGTCACGCATGTACACTCTCACACACACACACACACACACACACACACACACACACACACACACACACACACACACACACACACACACACACACGTACACTCACAAATGCACGCTGGCACTTATGCATGCACACACACACACACGCACGCACATATACAGACAGACACACACACACACACACACACACACACACACACACACACACACACACACACACACACACACACACACACACACACACACACACACACACACACACACACACACACACACACACACACACACACACAGGGGCTATGGTGTTTGCATCATATGAGAAGGTATTTTTTCCCCTCGTGCTGCCAGGGAACAGGCCCACGCAGACGCTGACTAAGACCATGAGACCACTGGGAGGACAGAGAGAAGGAGAGACAGAGAGACAGAGAGACAGAGGGAGAGGGAGAGAGACAGAGACAGAGACAGAGACAGAGGGAGAGAGAGAGAGAGAGAGAGAGAGAGAGAGAGAGAGAGAGAGAGAGAGAGAGAGAGAGAGAGAGAGAGGGAGAGAGAGGGAGATAGTTTAAAGAGAAGTAGAGAGAGAGACACAGAAAGTAAAGAGAAACAGTAAGGGGAGAGAAGGGGGAGAGAGAGAGAGAGAGAGAGAGAGAGTCCAAAGAGAAGGAGAGAGAGACAGAAAGAGTAACAGTAAAGGCAGATAAGTAGATTGAGAGATAGAGAGACTTATCTTGGCTTGTATTATGGTTATTGTTACTGCATGTTGATGGTGCCCTACTTTGTGGACTTCACACTTGCATTTCACTGCCTGTACCCGTATGACAAATAAAAGTTCTGGATTCTTGAAAGACAGAGACAAAGACAGAGAGAGAGAGAGATAGTAAAGAGAGAAAAGAGAGACAAAGATAGGTTAAACAGAGACAGACAAATTGAGACAGTAAAGAGAGAGAAGGGGAAGGTAGTGAGAGAGTAGTGACACAGAAACAGAAGGACAAAGGGACAGAGAGAGAGAGAGACACAGAGAGAGAGAGAGAGAGAGAGAGAGAGAGACAGAGAGAGAGTGTGCATGCATGTGTGTATGCGTGCGTGTCTACGTGAATGTGCATGCGTTTGTGCGTGCAACTGTGCGTAAATGTTTGTCTGTCTGTGGAAGTGTGTGTGTGTGTGTGTGTGTGTGTGTGTGTGTGTGTGTGTGTGTGTGTGTGTGTGTGTGTGTGTGTGTGTGTGTGTGTGTGTGTGTGTGTGTGTGTGTGTGTGTGTGTGCACTCTCGGCGTTAAGCTGTTGTGTTGTGTGGTTAGTGATTGGTAGTTGGATTGCTTTGTGGCTTGGCCGGCCCCTGCAAGGCCGAGCTCAAACTAATCACTTGATTCAGTATTCATAGCTAAATCTACATGGTACGCATGTGTGTGTGTGTGTGTGTGTGTGTGTGTGTGTGTGTGTGTGTGTGTGTGTGTGTGTGTGTGTGTGTGTGTGTGTGTGCAGTCTGCGCACGCACGCGCATAGAGTATGTGTTAGTGCAGTTAATCAAGGGTTAAGTGAGAATGGTGAGATCTCCATGATGTTTGAGGTTGGGGAGAGAGAGAGAGAGAGAGAGAGAGAGAGAGAGAGAGAGAGAGAGAGAGAGAGAGAGAGAGAGAGAGTGGGAAATAGACGGAACAATGGAAAGTTGGAAAGGCAAGAGTACAAAAGGGCAGGGCAGAAATAGAGAGAAGATGAGAGAGAAAATTGAGAAGAGTAGTGCAGTGTGTGACTGTGACTGTGAGTGTGCGTGTGCGCGTGCGTGCACATGTTTTTTTGTAGGTTAGCAGACGGGTGTATATATGTTCGAGTATGTGTACACGTCTGTGTGTGCATGTCTGAGTATATGAATATCTGTTTGCATAATATTGTGTGTGTCTGTGCGTGTATGTGTGTGTGTTTGTGTCTTGATGTGTGAGTGTGTGTGCATGTACGTGTGCGTTTACATGTGTGTGTGAGTGTGTGTGCGCATGTACGTGTACGTGCGTGTGCGTGTGCGTGTGTGTGTGTGCGCGCGCGTGTGTGTGACACTTAAAATGGTCAGCCATGTACAGAAAAATCCTGAGGGTTAATTTAACTAGGCGAGTGTATAAATGGACACAGAAGAGAACAACAGAACAGAATGGAACATAACAACCAGTGGTGGACAAAGTACATACTCAAGTAAATACTCAAGTATTCAAAAGTAAACAATTTTCAGAAATGGTCAGAAATGGTCAGAAATTGTGAAAATAGTAGATCTACAAGCTCACAACGTGCCACAAGCTTGTAGATCAGCTATTTTCACTATATTTGAAATTCATAAATCATAATATATATTTGTTTTGGGTTTTGGGTCCCAAGAGTCCCTTCCTAGAAAAGTCAAAGGTACAATATTTCTATTTAAAATGTAACAGAGTGAAAGTCATCAGCTTACAAAAACAAAAAAAGATACTCAATTGTGTACTCAATTACAGTACTCAAGTAAATGTACTTAGTTACAGTCCACCGCCGATAACAACAGAACAGAAAGGAACACAACAGAACACACACACACACACACACACACACACACACACACACACACACACACACACACACACACACACACACACACACACACACACACACACACACACACACACACACACACACACACACACTTTCCAACAACTTTCATTTTCCCGGCTTCAGACAAACCGTAGCCTAAACACAGGACTAAAAACAGACATTTTGTTGAACACACTCTAAAAGTGTTCATTTAACTCCGAAGGTGTATAATGCACATGTGGACCCGTGCGAGTACATCTTTACACTGTCAGAGTTAAATGAACACTCTCTCCTTTACTGTGCAGAAGGAAGCTAAATGCTGAATCTTACGTCAGTCCTCGCCAGAAGACTGACACGTGTGTGTGTGTGCGTGTGCGTGTGCGTGTGCGCGTGCGTGCGTGCGTGCGTGCGTGCGTGCGTGCGTGCGTGCGTGCGTGCGTGCGTGCGTGCGTGCGTGCGTGTGTGTGCGCGTGTGCAGTGGTGGAAAAAGTACTCAAATTCTTTACTTAAGTAAAAGTACCAACACTGCAATATATAAATACTCTGTTACAAGTAAAAGTCCAGAATAAAAAAAATACCTGAGTAAAAGTACAAAAGTATTGGCATCATAATGTACTTAAAGTACCAAAAGTAAAAGTACTAAAATATTTGAAAATAGCAGATCTACAAGCTCTCAACGTGTCGCGATGCGACGTGTTGTGAGCTTGTAGATCGGCTGTTTTGAAATAGCCTATGTATAAAATAGAGAGAGAGAGAGAGAGAGAGAGAGAGAGAGAGAGAGAGAGAGAGAGAGAGAAAGAGAGAGTGTGCATGCATAAAATAGAGACTGGCATAAGAGAGAGAGAGAGAGAAAGAGAAAGAGACAGAGAGAGTGTGCATGCATAAAATAGAGACTGGCATAAGAGAGAGAGAGAGAGAGAGAGAGAGAGAGAGAGAGAGAGAGAGAGAGAGAGAGAGAGAGAAAGAGACAGAGACAGAGAGAGTGTGCATGCATAAAATAGAGACTGGCATAATGTTTGCGTGGATACAGCCGGTCCGTCCACTCGACCCAACCTCCATCTCATTTGACTGGCTTATTTATTTATTTCATTTTTTTCCCTCCCCCAGTCATTTTGTTTCTGGATCTCCGAGGCAGATTCTACAGAGGTCAAACATTCGCAGACGGAGGGGAGAAAAATAGCTGAACGACAGAGCGATAGGATTACCGGGTACGAGACGCGGGGCGGTATCCATTTCAAAAAGACAACGCACACTGTCTATTCTGTTGAGTGTGTGAGAGTGACTAATGATGCCAAGTACAGCATGTGAACAAACGATCCAGCAGCTGGTAACTGTAACAGAGTACCTGTTAGCCCTGTAGCCATGTGAAGACACACACACACACACACACACACACACACACACACACGCGCACAATGCTGCCAAAACATAGTCAACGGAATTCAATTGTACTGAACTTTATTCGTTTTTTCTGAGAGGGAGGAGTACATAGACCCTATTAACCCATTAAGACCTGAGGCCGATTCTACAAAATGTCTTTTTGTAGATTTTTTTTGTTTTTTAAACTTAAGTTGCAATAATATCAGTGGTTCTCAAACTTTTTCATGTCAAGGACTCCCCAAAATGATATATATTCAAGTACAGTACGGTATAGTAGCAGCAACAGTTATGAAAGCTGTGCAAATATAGAAAGGAGTTAGCAAGAATGCCCCTGATATGTACAAATAAAACAAGATACCATAAGACCAATGCAAGGTAATACAAACTGACAAAGTTAAATGAGAGAGAGAGGGGGGGGGGGGGTGATATATAAAAAATACAATTTGTAACGTTTATGTCCGTCGTCTCCCTCACGCAACAGAGCAGTCGGTAACTGCAACGATCCACGAACTATAACAAAGATGGCGGCGCATCTAGTGTCAATGTTGACACTGTCAGTAAAGTCATCTGAAACCGACAGCACACCGGATTTGCTGTCGGTTTCAAATGACTTTATTGACATTGTCAGCCAGTAGCTGTCCTACCCAAGACGAGGGTCCACATTTGTCAACAGCTGAGCAGAGAGACCACCTCCTACAACCACTGCAGAGATGACTGTGCTAGTCATATTGTAGTAGTCCATACCCGTGGGGGGATATGCGCACATGATCTGGCAACCCGGGAGCCAGCGAACACAAAACGCTAATAAACAGCTGACATTTGGTGAAATCGAAAAAAGGGCTTGGCTGTTCCGTGCACATGGTAATGGTGAATGGCTGTGTGCAAATTCAGATCAAGTTGCTCCAGCCACTGGGTAGAACCGGGCAGAACAGTTTTGGTCTCACCACGCACTACAGACAAACAGACAGAGGTTTCTCAAATTATAGGAGGATTAACATACTCCACCATACAGATAATAAGAATAAATAAACTATTATTCATTCAAATAAGTCATTTTTATCTACTCCTCTGCACACATACAGGGTCCCCTATATATCCCCCCCCCCCCCCCCCCCCCCCCCCCCCCACACACACACACACACACACACACCATCTATGTTTGGCTGCATCCTGTCATGACATCACTGTATCTAGCCAGAGTGCCAACAGCGGCCAGCTGACGTCATCCCATTCACCCAAAGTCAATTACGTAATAATGAGGCCCAGTGCCTGCATGTGGACACGTGTGTGTGTGTGTGTGTGTGTGTGTGTGTGTGTGTGTGTGTGTGTGTGTGTGCGCGCGCTTAGGTGCCAGAGCGGACATAACTGCAATCTCATGTGTGAGAGGAGATGTAAAATGAGGTATGCTTTATGACATCATTACAGACAGACAGACAGACAGACAGACAGACAGACAGACAGACAGACAGACAGACAGACAGACAGACAGACAGGCAGATGACAGACAGACAGGCCTATGCATTGGGGGCCAGTATACAGATGAGAGTGTTTGGGTAATAGAGAAGGAAAGAGGGAGAGAAAGAGAGAAAGAAAGAGAGAAAGAGAGAAAGAAAGAAAGAAAGAAAGAAAGAAAGAAAGAAAGAAAGAAAGAAAGAAAGAAAGAAAGAAAGAAAGAAAGGGAGAGACCACTGACATCACTGAACTGGCAGAAGAGTTACGCAACACAACTCAAACTCAACCAGCCAACGGACCTTTTTCCCTGTGTACTGTGTTGCTACATGTGTGTGTGTGTGTGTGTGTGTGTGTGTGTGTGTGTGCATGGGGGCGCGCGTGCGTGTGTGCGTGCGTGCGTGCGTGCATGCTTGTCTACAATGACTTTTCTGCAGTGCTTTTACTAGAGGCCAAGAGCTCATAAAAACACACACACAACAGACAAACATACAGACAGACAGACAGACAGACAGACAGACAGACAGACAGACAGACAGACAGACAGAAGCACACTTGCACGTGCACAAGCGCGCGCGCACACACATACACACATTCTCTCGCTCTCTCCCCACAAAGCTTCCTAAGGACAGGAAATCCTTCCACCCACGTTCCTGTGTTGCTAAGCAACCAGGGCAGCGTCATTGTGTGAATGCCTCTACTGCCACACACACACACACACACACACACACACACACACACACACACACACACACACACACACACACACACACACACACACACACACACACACACACACACACACACACACACACACGTTCACATGTTCACATAACATACTTGTCTGTAAACTGAGATTTCTGTCTAAGAAAAGTAACACTCCATCTGGCAAAGGTATATACAAACTAGGACATTCCTGAATATGATATGATGTACAAACATACACACACACACACACACACACACACACACACACACACACACACACACACACACACACACACACACACACACACACACACACACACACACACACACACACACACACACACACAAAACACACCTAATATACACACATTGTGTCCTTGGATGTCCTTAGATGTATAATTATCATTAAACTTATACGTACACGTACAGTAGACAACTTCTACCATTTTTCACACGTACCCACACAGAGATACACGCACAGATACAACGCAAAAATACACAAACTCACAAACACTCTATTTTGATCAAACATTGCTAAAATAGCAGATCTACAAGCTCACAACGTGCCATGACGCGATACGTTGTGAGCTTGTAAACAGGCTATTTCTGCTGTGTGTGCGACACCACCGTGCAACAAAGTATATAACAAAGGGCTTAAGTGGTTAAGTGGTTAAAGTCTATAAGTACAAACATTTCACTGCTTGAACATTCATTGCAACAGTTGCGTTTGTGAGTGCATGTGACAATAAAAACCCTGAGAGAAAAACCTTGAGACGTTTTTCCTCGACTCCGCCAGCACAGCACAGGGAAACAAACACAAACAAGCAACAACAAATAAAGAAATAAATTCAAGTGAGGGCAGACTGACAATCAGCCATGGATCCAAACCGGCCATGAATGACATCATGCGCTTGTAAATATAAAACTCTTTTTCTCTCCCATTTATAAGCACTATTTTTAATACAAGCTGACGTGATTCCTATACGGCGCAGTGGTTCTCAACCAGTGGTACGGGGACCGCCAGTGGTCCCTGAGGGGGTTCCAGGTGGTCCCCAGCTAAATGATGGAGAGTTGGTATCCCATTTTGGGCGGGAACACCTATTTGTAACTATACCTTTCAGGTCGGGAACCCCTTTTGGGGTTCTTGTTGCTATGTACAGTATATAGCAACATACATTTGTTGTAATTGTTCAATAAATATTTGAAGTTTTTCAGAAAACTTAGGTTAGGGTTTAGAAGGCATCTTTAGAATCGGCCTCAGGTCTAATTAGGTATTATTAGGGCGTTATTAGGTAGATATTTAATAGCCTGGTAAACCCTCCCTCACGAAATCTCATTTCCATTTGATTTCAGGAGTGAGTCTGGCATGAACGCCCATTCTGCAATATTGGCTCTGTACGCCAAACGGACGAGCCTATCAGCGTCGTCGCTCATCGTTCTGTGATTGACAGCGACAGTTGGACAATCAGGTGGCGAGTTCGAGTGAGCCCGAATGAAGCCGAGTGCAGCCTGAGTGACGCCGAAAAAAGACGAACGGCAGCCATTGTTGTTCTGCGAGTGCCTTCACTTCTTACTTTTGTTTTTAAAACGGTCTCAAACTTCTTTTTTGAGGCACGGAATTTACTATTAAGATATCGTTTGGATAGAATTTAGTTGTTTAACTTCATATATGTGGTCAATTAATCATGACAGAGCCTATTTAAAAATATACATTTAGAGAACCGGCAGGGGCGGGGAGTGACACGCATGTATCCCAATAAGGCAACCTATTTTGGGCATGGCCGTCTCAAAAGTCCCGTTGCGTCACATAGTCTGGAGGTGGTAAAAATGAACTGCTGATTGGCTGAAGGGGAAAAACGATCATTGGCTGAAGGGGTTGTCAGTCAACGGTATTACTCCCGCCCAACTCCAGCCCACAGCCAATATTGCAGAATGGGCGTTCATGCCAGACTCACTCCTGAAATCAAATGGAAATGAGATTTCCGGAGGGAGGGTTTACCAGGCTAGATATTTAACTCGAGTGCGTAAAATGAAACCAAATGGTCGAGTGCGTAAAATGAAACCAAATGGACCCGTTTCATTTTACGCTCTCAAGAGTAAAATTATTGTTAAACATCTGCATTAATTGCTTCAATAAATCAACTTTGGATCAACGTTTGCCTGTTATCTCTCCTATGGTAACAACATCAATACAGCATGGAATTGTGGACAAAATTGTATCGAACGATAACAAAATATTCGAAGTCTTGTGGGTCTGAGAGTCTAAATCTCATCAAATGGTGGTCCGTGGCTCAAATACAGAATAAATAATGGCCCTTGATATGAAAAGGGTTGAAAACCACTGCTATACGGTATGCGTGATAGGGTGTGTGTGTGTGTGTGTGTGTGTGTGTGTGTGTGTGTGTGTGTGTGTGTGTGTGTGTGTGTGTGTGTGTGTGTGTGTGTGTGTGTGTGAGTGTGTGTGTCCATTGCACGTGCCCTTCTCTGTGCGTGCATGTGTGTGTGTGCTCTTGTGCCTGTGCTCATGTGGCAAGCGTTAGGACGGCTAAGTAGCTAGCGAGGGGCTAATTGAGTGGAGGTGCACAGCGCTGTGGACAATGAGTCCATTTCAGTTCAGTGGGAGGCCGATTGAAGACGATTATAACCTGGGGGATACAGAGAGGCATTATTCTTCTAAAACACTTACGCCGGCTGTGTTTCTACTACTTAAAACCCCCACCATTTATTACCACAGTTGGGGGTACAAATTGAATTGTTCTTTACTACTGCGCTCGAGTGCCACTTGTTTCGTTCTGATTGTGTACTTTGTTGTTGGTTGTCCTGACCTGCACTAAGCTCCAATCCTGGACTTATTTCAACCACTTAAACCCTCGATCTACACCAGGTTCTTCAACGTTTTTCAGGGCAAGTACCCCCTAGCTGAGAGAGAGATGACTCCCACTACATATTGTATATAATTGTGTTGCAGATTAAACCTTTTCATAGATAGCTTCATAGACTTGTTTGACAACACTGTCATCAGTGTAATGTTGAATTTGTGTGTGGTAATGTGTATTTTCCAGACATTTAACCACTTAAACCCAGGGATGCATTGGTCTTAGGACGCAGTAACACGCCGTGCAACCCCTATTTTGAGCAGGAGCACGCACATGCATCGATTTAAAACAACCCTTAATTCACACCTCAACAAAGTTTACAAAGGCTCCCGACTGCCGGGTTTCACACCAGCATGAATTAACATAGGAATGAGCCTAGATGCATATCAAATGTCCATTTTCTGTGAGCTGTAGTGTAGGAGTTAAGCAACTTGCGCGTGATGTCATTAAAATTAGAGTCCAACAAAATCACCAATACAACACTGCTTGAACCGTCAATACTTCGTAAACTTGACCTTTGACTCTGTACTTGGTCAGCTCTTTTTTCACCCCTCTACACCAAAGTTCTTTGCCGAAAATATCCGATCTACAAGCCAATCTGCGAGGCGTTGTGTGCTTGTAGTCTATTTTTGGTTAAAGTTAGAATAGGGATAGGATTCAAGTGGTTAATGTAAAACATATGAATCCTATATCACACAAAGACTAGTAACTCTGAGGACCCCATGGGGGTCCCGGAACCCTTGTTGAAGACCCATGCTGTACAGGTAGTCAACTGGACCTGAGATGTCGCTGTAACTTGGCCGGCTTTTTACCATCAAATCCAAATCTCTTTGCCAAAGACATCAGATCTACAAGCACATAACACGTCACGAGATCTGATATTTTTGGCTAATGTTTCCCCCCAGAATATGGATGCTGGGATTTAAGAGGTTAATAGATAAAACAATCTAATAGATAGATCTACAAACTCAAAGGCTATCGATGTTGTAGATCTGCTATTTTTGATGCTTTTGTGTGACACTGTAGGATGATCAAGTGGAGCGTTAAATTGAAAAAACACAAAAACATGGAATATGGAGATAAGAGGTTTCTGCAATGATATAGTACTCCATGCCAGGGCTATGAAGTCCTTCACCTGTACTTGCCAAAGACACGTTCCTGGTTCCAAACACATCATAGCATTTCCCAGCACATTCCAAACAGCAAAATATACCAGAAAAATGGCCAATAATAGATTCTGGTCAAATTCTCACTCAGAGAGACAAACAATCGTGAACAACATCCAAAAAATGTATTTAACCGGAGCTCAAAGCAACGGAGGTATTGTTTCTGATGTGTTTAAATATTTTGTGTAATAACGCAGCAGCTTATTGGCTGTGGTAATACATAAATCATCCATCCATTATTCCACATTGTTCTGTTGAGGGAGCCCCATCAAACAGTGCCATCCATACCAATTATCTGCATTCACGCACCGATCCACACTCACTTCCCCGTTTAGCCTCAAAAAGCCACTTGAAGCCTATTCACTCTCACTTGGGTTTCCAAAGAGCCATAGCAGGGTGGCGCGTGCGCACGTGTGTGTGTGTGTGTGTGTGTGTGTGTGTGTGTGTGTGTGTGTGTGTGTGTGTGTGTGTGTGTGTGTGTGTGTGGGGGGGGATGCTATAACCCAGTGGTTCTCAAACTTTTTAATTTCAAGAGCCCCCATAACTCTGAGAGTGTACCAAATGGAACCAAATGGACCCGTAAGGGTCCATTTGGTTCCATTTGTACACTCTCAGAGTTACAGACCTTTAAGGGTCCATTTGGAACCCCTTCAAGGAAACCCCAGAGGGTCCCTGGAGCGGACCCCCCACTTTGAGAACCACAGCTATATAGCCTTTGCTCCCATTAAAGCCCGAGTTAAATATATACACAACCTCACACAACAACGCGTCGCAGTCCTACATGCGTTGTGCGCTTGTAGTTGTAGATATTGCTATTTTTGGTATAACGTGCACATTGGCGCGCGACCAAGGCACAAAATGTGACGAGTCACACAGGACTCCAGGCACCCCAAAAAAAAGACCCCCCAAAAAAAGAAAGAAAACATCAATGTCTCGGGTCGTCGGGCATGTGGGGAGCGGCTGAATGTGGGCACCCCCCCCCCCCCCCCCCCCGCCGTGCCAGCGTCCATGGAGACACAGAAAAAGAGAGAGCGGTAAAGAGGAGGTAGAGAAGAGGAGAGGGGATGTGTGTGTGTGTGTGTGTGTGGAGGGGGGGGGGGGGTCAGTATGTGAATGAAAGCTTGCCATGGAGGTGAATTATGAATGAGCAGCACTCTGAGCTCTCCTGGAGAGAGACTGTCGTGTCAGAGAGACTCTCTTTCACTTCATCTCCTCAACCCTGTGCTCTTTCCCTTCTATCCACTCCCTCCCTCCCTCCCTCCCTACCTCTCTCCGTCTCTCTCTCTCTCTCCCCCATTTCTTCTCCGTTTTCCCTTCATTTCCTGTGCCTCGTCATCTTTTTTCCCTCCGTTTCTCATCCCCTATGTCTCTCTCTCTCACACACTCTCTCTCTCTCTCTCTCTCTCTCTCTCTCTCTCTCTCTCTCTCTCTCTCTCTCTCTCTCTCTCTCTCTCTCTCTCTCTCTCTCTCTCTCTCTCTCTCTCTCTCTCTCTCTCTCTCTCTCTCTCTCTCTCTCTCTCTCTCTCTCTCTCTCTCTCCGTCTTTCGTTGCTTTACCTCTGTTTCTTGCTTTTCCCTTTCCTGGATTAATCCTTCCCTTTCTTCCCCTCCTCTGACCTGCTTCTCTCTTTCCTTCCATTTCTCTCCCTCCCTCCCTCCCTCCTCTCCCTACGTCCCTGCCCCCACCTCCCTCCCTCCCTCTCTCTCTCTCTCT
Organism: Gymnoscopelus microlampas; assembly: GCF_963454915.1. Lineage (NCBI taxonomy): Eukaryota > Metazoa > Chordata > Actinopteri > Myctophiformes > Myctophidae > Gymnoscopelus > Gymnoscopelus microlampas. The sequence continues at coordinate 16,489,809 of NC_139953.1, forward strand.
CTCTCTCTCTCTCCCCGTCTCTGTCAGAGACATGAGAACAAGTCATCCAATCAGTGTGTCGAGGATGACAGCGGTGGATACACAAGGGGAGAACATTCCCTCCATGCACGCACATGTATTTACACACACACACACACACACACACACACACACACACACACACACACACACACACACACACACACACACACACACACACACACACACAGACAAACAGTAGCATAACATAATACCAAAGCAAACAGTCCTACACGTGCAATGACTGACTGACACATGCATTAAAAACACACACACACACACACACACACACACACACACAGCCCAGCTGTTCCCTTGGCCAAAGAGCGTGTGTGTGTGTGTGTGTGTGTGTGTGTGTGTGTGTGTGTGTGTGTGTGTGTGTGTGTGTGTGTGTGTGTGTGTGTGTGTGTGTGTGTGTGTGTGTGTGTGTGTGTGTGTGTGTGCGTGCGTGCGTGCGTGTGTGTGCGTGTGCATTGGTCTGTGCGTAATGTAATGTGCTGCTGCTCAGCCTGTCTCTCTCCTCACTCTGTCTCCGCTGTTGCTGTGCGTCTGATGTGATCTGCCTCCCTCAACCTGTTTGCCGACTGTCGCACGCACTCACGGGCATGCACGCCAACACTCGCACGCACGCACACACACACACACACACACACACACTGAGAGCACAGAAAACTGCTACTTATGCACGCAGACCTGTCCTTATTCAGCTTCCACCTGACATGTTGTTGTTGTGCAGCTTCAGAAAAAGGAAACTGGAAACACTCTTCCTTCTGTTGGTGTTTTCATTTCCCTGTCTGTCTGTCTGTCTGTCTGTCTGTCTGTCTGTCTGCACATGGTATATCATAGCTTCACTCAGTACTGTCCTTTATGCCTGTACATGCACACAAACACAAAATGACTGTGCTCACACTCACTCACACACACACACACACACACACACACACACACACACACACACACACACACACACACACACACACACACACACACACACACACACACACACACACACACACGTTCACATCGCATACTTGTCTGTAAACTGAGAACACACACACATACACACACACACACACACAAAAATGGACCCTGCCTTCTTAAAAGGGAGTGTTGTTCTCTCTCTCTCTCTCTCCCTCTCTCTCTCAGTCTCTCTCTCTCTCTTTCTCAACTTGAGTCCTGGGAAGAGAGAGAGAGAGTGTGTGCTGGAATGGGATCATGCTGTTCCCTAAAAAGTATGTACTCCTTTTGAACCCTTCACTCCAGTTCACACTGGTCAGCTCGGCGCTGGTGTGTGTGTGTGTGTGTGTGTGTGTGTGTGTGTGTGTGTGTGTGTGTGTGTGTGTGTGTGCACACTTTCTGCTCTTTCAGAGCCCGTCGACAAAACAACAACCCCCGTCAAACACAACTCACACACACGGCATACTTGCACGCTTTTAAGTACAGAGCGAGGCAGCAGCACATGTCAACACTCATCCCTCACACACACACACACACACACACACACACACACACACACACACACACACACACACACACACACACACACACACACACACACACACACAGTGCCTGACACATCCACACACACAGCCATAGAAAGAAGCATAAAGTCACCTCAGGAATTCCTCCAACGGTTCCAGACGAGCCCCTTCTTCACACTCTCCTCTTCCTCTCCTCTGTCCGACTTCTCTCTCTCTCTCTCTCTCTCCTCCTCCTCTCCTCCTCTCCTCTCCTCTTACTCCCTCTTTACGACGGCGTTATTACAGTGTCAGTTCCAAGTGCTCTGCTGCCCAAGACCCTCCATTTCCGCCCCAGTCAGCTCGCGCTGTGTATCAGCCACCACCACACACACATACACACTCTCTCTCTCTCTCTCTCTCTTTCTCTCTCTCACACACACACGCACGCACACACGCACACACACGCACACAAGCCACCGCGTTCCTATAGTCTCTCTCTCTTCGTGTGTTTATCCGTCTCTGCCTGTGTGTGCTCTCTCTTTCTCCCCCTCTCCCTCTCCCTCTCTCTCTCTCTGAGAGAGCAGGGCTGTGTGTATGTGTGGTGTGGTGTGTGTGTATGGTGTGGTGGTGTGTGTGAGTTTGTGTGTGTGTGTGTGTGTGTGTGTGTGTGTGTGTGTGAGTGTGTGAGTGTTTCTCTGCTCTGCATGCCTTGCTCTGCCAGCAGTACAGGACTTCCCCCGGCCCACACTAGCCCTGGGTCCCTGTGCTCGCCGCGTTCACTGAAAGAATGCCATTGTGCTCAAAGGAGCGCGGCTGAGACCTCCCCCCCGCCCCCACCCCTCCTCAGAGCGTCAGCAGGTTGCCGTGGCAACGACCCGCCTATGGGCAAGAGAGATCAGATCATTATGGTCCGTGGGATCCGGTGACTGAAGGACTCTCTCTCTCTCTCTCTCTCTCTCTGAACACAGGAAGTGGGGAAACTGTATCAGGGAAGATTAATGTTGATTTTTTTTACTCTTATTTTGCTAGCGAGTAAATACAGTCCTATAGCATGCACTGGCAAAAGTTAGCTGTGTATGTTGAGCTTGATTTAGTCGCTGTCGGAGAGAAATCTCCATATTTTAACTTTTTGTGTTTTTTCCCCGTAAATTAACACCCCTACTTGATCATACTACAACGTCACACCAAAACATCAAAAGCATGAGCTTGTAGATCTGCTACTTTCGCTAAGGGTTGAATTTGAGTTTTGGACATACAGTATGAGGTTTCCACCTGGACAGAGGCGATTTGTACTGTACTTGGTTGCGTGCCGGTGTTCAGGTACCCAAAATAGCAGATCTACGATGCATGAATGAATTGCACGTTTCTGAGCGTACGTAGATTGGCTATTTTCGGGTGCGTGACACAATGTGCAACCAAGTATAACATAAAAGGCATCTATGATTGGCAATGATAAGAACAGCTGAGAGCTGCTCTGGCTGAGCCCAGAGCAATATTTTGAACGTTAGAAAGATTTTCGTTGTCATTTTAGATTTTAGCTATAACCACTATTTGATACTTTGGCTATTCAAAAATAGCAGATATACAAGCTCATAGTGCGGCACTGAGTGCCGCACTATGAGCTTGTAGATCTGCTATTTTTTTTTTTTTGCGTGAAAATCTTTGAATTTTTAATATTTTCTTTGCTTCTAGGGGTCCCTGGAACTAAATATTATGAGATGGGGGTCCGCGGCAAATACATATAATGTTGGGTGGTCCTTGACGTGAAAAAGCAACATATGGTTTTTCAGAAACCTCTTAGGATTTAGAAGACATTTGAAGATGCGTTCCCGGATTGAATGCGTTAAATCCAGTGGTTCTCAAAGTGGGATCCAGGGACCGTCAGGGTTCCTTGAGGGGGATTCTAAATGGACCTTTACATGTCTGTAACTCTGAGAGTGTACAAATGGAACCAAATGGACCTCTCAGAGTTATGGGGGGGTCCTTGAAATTCTTTTTGAGGAAGTTTGAGGACCACTGATGGTTGATCCGATTATTCTTTTACACACTCACAGGCCATATATACTGGCATGGAATGAAGTACACAAACAAGGTGTCACAAAATAGCAGAGAAAACGAATAGATAATTAAATAGATAAATACAAAGAATGGGAAAAAACTAAGATAGATAGAATAGGATATAGTTAATCAGATTGAATGGTTCTGACAAAGCACGCAGCCGGGGAATCCACATTTACAGACGGAACCAAATGGACCCTTGTCCCTTACATGTCTGTGACTCTGAGAGCGTACAGACGGAACCAAATGGACCCTCGTCCCTTACACATGTCTGTAACTCTGAGAGCGTACAGACGGAACCAAATGGACCCTTGTCCCTTACATGTCTGTAACTCTGAGAGCGTACAGACGGAACCAAATGGACCCTTATCCCTTACACATGTCTGTAACTCTGAGAGCGTACAGACAGAACCAAATGGACCCTTGTCCCTTACATGTCTGTGCTGTGACTCTGAGAGCGTACAGACAGAACCAAATGGACCCTTATCCCTTACATGTCTGTAACTCTGAGAGAGTACAGACGGAACCAAATGGACCCTTGTCCCTTACACATGTCTGTGACTCTGAGAGCGTACAGACGGAACCAAATGGACCCTTATCCCTTACACATGTCTGTGACTGAGAGCGTAAAGACATGTCCCTTACACATGTCTGTAACTCTGAGAATGTACAGACTGAACCAAATGGACCCTTGTCCCTTACATGTCTATGACTCTGAGAGCGTACAGACGGAACCAAATGGACCCTTGTCCCTTACACATGTCTGTGACTCTGAGAGTGTACAGACTGAACCAAATGGACCCATGTCCCTTACACGTGTCTGTGACTCTGAGAGCGTACAAACGGAACCAAATGGACCCTTTACGGGTCCATTTGGTTCCGTCTGTACGCTCTCAGAGTCACAGGGAGGTCCTTGAAATATTTGAGAGTTTGAGAGTTAATGAGATTGAATGGTTGTGACAGATAGAAGACTCACAGGTCCACCGAAAGCCCCGCGGTCGGTCAGGGAATCCATCCACATGTGCATGTGGAGAACAATGGTTCATCACCGGACCGGTCAAGCGGTGGAGCCAGAAACACTAAGTACAAGGAGGAAACAGTGTTTGGTTTGATAAAGATCAAAGGGAATTGTCGCTGGGATAGAGTGTGTTTACGAGTCCCCCCCTCCCCCCCCCCAATCCCAGCTGCCCTATTATTAGTGGGAGGCTGTGTGTGTGTGTGTGTGTGTGTGTGTGTGTGTGTGTGTGTGTGTGTGTGTGTGTGTGTGTGTGTGTGTGTGTGTGTGTGGATAGACCCACAGGGCGGTACTAAGCTGAAGTGACAGTGGGGATCTTCAGGATGTCTGCTAAAGTTTGCTACCGAGTGAGATCTTATCTCTCTGAGCCCCTAGAACAGCCTATAGCGCAGTGATTCTCAAAGTTGGGTCTCTCCAACAAAATGAGGAACAGTTCAAAATGAGGAACCGTTCAAAATCAGTAACAATTTCAGTCTTATTTTATACTTAGTCTAAAATCAATTCAAGCAAAAGTTTGCTGAATGGGAGAGGGTCATGCCAAACAGTGTTGATTCAAATTATACTCCAACCAAAGGGAGGCACTCTAGCAATAATAATTATTATTATTATTATTATTATTATTATTATTATTATTATTATTATTATTATTATAGCTTGAATTTGTATAGCGCCTTTCATGAAGCCCAAGGACGGGTTTTACATAAAACAAACAATCAACCAAACAAAACGACGGTTGTCCAGAACCACCAATTAAACTCATAATATGTCCGTATATAGGCAATTAGGCATACCGTATAATGGATATCTAGTTGTCGAGAACCGCCAAGCCAACCGATATGCCCATATATGGGCATGTCAATATATGGGCATATACTGATGACATCAGGGATCTCCATCTAACAAAGCTATGACTCAGACATATTGGTCGGATTGGTGGTGAAACGTAGGCGTGAGGGAATCCCTAGTGAGTTATATAAACGAAAGTGATCTGTGTGTGCGTGTGTGTGTGTGTGTGTGTGTGTGTGTGTGTGTGTGTGTGTGTGTGTGTGTGTGTGTGTGTGTGTGTGTGTGTGTGCTTAAGGCCATATATTGATCATTAACTTGAACTGTGAACCATTTATTTTCCTGATAAAGACGTCGAGGTAAGGTTGGAAAAAAAGTAGAATATTCCTTTACTTGTAACAACTGAGTGACTTCTATTAAAACTATAGAAATGACATGGCAGTATGCCGCATAGCGGCCCTAACCTCTAGTAGTTCGAAAATGCCTTAAATTCCGGCGGGTTGCAGTGACGTGGATTATTTCGTTCGCACTGCAAATTCAACCTTGTTTCCAAAAATAATTATGTTGCTTTATCACCTCGTTATGCACTTTCTTTGTGTATGTACTCATGACACAAACAACAGTTTTAACCACTTAAACCCCAGCATCCGTATTGTGGGGAAAGCTTCCCCAGAAAATGGCGGCTATTTTCAGCAAAAGCTTTCTCCACAATGGTAGAAAACAGAAAAGACACTATAGAGCCCTGAGGGACTCCACTAAACCATATAGGGTTTAAGTGGTTAATTAATGTGAATTGATCGCACAAAAACATTTATGGAACCAAGTGGAACACATTCGGGTCCATTTGGTTCCATTTTTTACACTCACAGGATTTTACTATGTTTTTTCTCTGTCACTATAACCCAGGTATGTTAATTAAAAAGCCATACATTTACTTGGGGAAGAGAGAGAGAGAGAGAGAGCCCTACCCTCTGTCTGTCTGTCTGTCTGTCTGTCTGTCTGTCTGTCTGTCTGTCTGTCTGTCTGTCCCTCCAACATGTCTGGGTGTCTGTCCAGCAGTGGCTTGTCATTACAACACCTGACATGGAGATGAATTAGTGTGAAGTCTACATCATGCCTTCCCCTGTTTCTGCATACAGAGAGACATGCACTCAGACGGAAGGCTGGGGCAGAGAGCGACAGAGGGAATGAAAAAAGACAGAATGGGAGAGGTTCCAAGCATCTCTCTCTCTCACTCGCTCACTCGCTCACTCCAAATGCAGCTGATTCCTCCATGCGGATCGATAGCAATCCTTGGCGGGAGCCGTTTATTTTGGAACGTGTGTGAGGCCCCGTGGGTGACACACTCACTCAGACACACACACACACGTGTGGTCGCGTGCTCACACTTGCACGTGTACGTGCGCGCACACACACACATACACGAACACAGGTGCATGCACCCCTGCCAACAGAAACACTCACAGACAAACTCACCTACACACAGACACAGGCACATGTGCAGATGCACACAAACACACACACACACAGTCTCTGTCGGGTGGAAACCTCATACTGTATGTCCAAAACTGTTTCAGGATTCAAATTCAAGCAAAAGTCAGATCTACAAAAACACGTTTCGAGCTTGCAGATCTGCTACTTTTGATGGTTTTGTGTGACACTGCAGTGTGATCAAATATAAGGCGTTAATTTACGGAAAAAAATACAACAAGTTAGAATATGGAGATAAGAGGTTTCTGCCCGACAGCAACGATATCCATGTTCAGGCTGGGGTCAGTGAAACAAACAGTCTCTTGAGTCTGGTCTATCATCCATTGAGCACAACTCAGAACCTCCAGGCTGGAGGGCAGTGTGTGTTATCACCCGCTCCAGCCCAGGTCTCTGTTTCTGGGGGGAGGGGGGCAGTTTTCAGTAGCTGGCCAGGATGGAGCTTTCTGTCTGCATGTGTTAAGCTTTGGGCTGCCTAGTCCCTCCAGAGATGTCCAATTCTGCTATCGAAGAAAAAAAACCTTTGGCACATATCCTCTCACACGCACACACACACAGTCGCACACACACACACGCACGTCACCAGCAGGTCTATCATCGGTGACAAAGAGTTCAAACTGGATCGCCTGAAACTCTCTCTTTTTTTTTTTATAGAATCAGTGCCTGTCGATGGCATAGTGGTTATAGTGTGTGTTTTGGAGCCCTGCCTCGCCCACAAAACATATGCATTCCCCCTGCTGGCAATCAAATCCTGCGATAAGACGTCCCGCTGTGACTTCCCTGCACTGCTTCCCTCGCGGCTTTCCGAACGTCTTATCTACAAAAAAAAGAAGAAGACAAAATCGCCCAAAAAAAAGCACTGGACAGAGAGGACGGATATATACTGTGCACTCTCTCCTAAAACCCTCACACGTTTCCTGCATATAAATCCCAGTGCACTGGGACCGTCTAAGTTGCCGCAGATAAAGCATTTTCCTCCTGGGAGAACTGGGAGGAAGCTGCCCGCTGCCAAGGCTTGTCTAGGCTGGTCTGTGGGCCGGTGCTGACTTCTTTTTTTGGGGAGAGAGGAGGGGGGGGGATAAGCGTGGTTGTCCGAGCAGATGAGCTCCCTGCTGAGGCAGCTAAGCAGTTTCCCACACACCCTGTGCCTCGTACTGAAAACTCTGCATTATCCCATAAAGACCTGAGTCTACAAATGCCTTCTATATCAGTAGTTCTCAAACATATTCTTTTCCCCAAAGCGATATGTATTTGGGCCTGGACCGCCGGCGTAGCGGCCTCAGTGTAGCCTGACAGCGTGTCGCGGGTTCGAGTCCCGATCCCGACGGCCTTTGCTGCATGTCACTCCCCATCTCTCTCTCCCCATTTCCTGTCAGCCTAATGTCCTGTAAATAAAGGCATAGATAAAATATATATATATATATATATATATATATATGTATTTGGCCGCGGACCCCCCGTCTGAAAAGGTTTGGTGCCAGGAACCCCCCCCAGAAGAGAACATTTGTGCTGAAAAATTCAAAATTATCCAACATTTTTCAAACTCTTTCAAGATTTTTTTTTTTTTTTTTTAAATAACAGATGTACAAGTTTGCAGTGCGGCACCAAGTGACGCGCTAAAATCTAGAACGACAGATTCTTTCCCGGTTTTAACGGGTTATACAACACTCGCTAGCAGCACCTGGAGTCATGCTGCCATTTCTGCGGGGGCAAAATGACAACAGCAGAATGCCCAGCAGCGGGGGACTAAGACTTGAGAGCAGCAAGACCTTCAGGGAAATAAAATAGCATGGCTTGTGTGAATGCTCTCCGCAGCAAAAGGCAACACAAAAGAGCGCTTTGCCAACTCAGGATACAATGTGCATCTCCTCAGCAGTAAAAAGTCACACGATACCTTCCTCCTCACGCTGTACATCTCAACAGTATGCCAGCTCCTCACTAGTATACCACCTCCTTACTAGTATAGTATACCACCTCCTCACTAGTATACCACCTCCTTACTAGTATACCACCTCCTCACTAGTATACCACCTCCTCACTAGTATAGTATACCACCTCCTCACTAGTATACCACCTCCTCACTAGTATACCACCCCCTCAATAGTATACCACTTCCTGATTTGTATACCACTTCCTCACTAGTATACCACCTCCTCACTAGTATACCACTTCCGACTAGTATACCACTTCCTCAATAGTATACCACTTCCTCACTAGTATACCACTTCCTCGCTAGTATACCACTTCCTCGCTAGTATACCACTTCCTGACTAGTATACCACTTCCTGACTAGTTAGTATACCACCCCCTCACTAGTATACCACTTCCTGACTAGTATACAACCCCCTCACTAGTATACCACTTCCTGACTAGTATACCACCCCCTCACTAGTATACCACTTCCTGACTAGTATACCACTTCCTTACTAGTATACCACTTCCTGACTAGTATACCACTTCCTGACTAGTATACCACCTTCTCGATAGTATACCACCTCCTCAATAGTATACCACTTCCTCGCTAGTATACCACTTCCTGACTAGTATACCACTTCCTGACTAGTATACCACTTCCTGACTAGTGTACCACTTCCTGACTAGTGTACCACCTTCTCGATAGTATACCACCTCCTCAATAGTATACCACTTCCTCGCTAGTATACCACTTCCACGCTAGTATAACAGCAGCTCTTCAATAGTATACCCTAAAGTGTATGTGTGTGTACACACACACACACACACACACACACACACACACACACACACACACACACACACACACACACACACACACACACACACACACACACACACACACACACACACACACACACACACACACACACACACACGTGTACACCGATGCCTTATCAAAGGTAAGCATGCAAGTGAGGATGTGCGAAACACAGCTGCTTTAAGAGTGATGTGATAAATGACAGAGAATAACATTCAATGCACATCATTAGCATGAGGCGATTTATTTTAAAGGTCAGGAGGAAAATACTTTACTCTGAGTTTCTCTTTTGTTAAAGAGCTGTGGAATATTGCAGCTTTGTCTTTTCACACCAGAAACTATGGTCTCGCTCTTTCTCCCTGTCACCCTTTCTCTCTGTCTCTCAGTCTCCCTTTCTCTCAGTCTCTCTCTCTTTCTCTCAGTCTCTCTCTCTCTCTCTCTCTCTCTCCTCCTTTTCCCACATTTCTCTCCCTTTCTCACCCTGCTTCCTCTCTCTTTCCCTGCCATTTTTCTCGCTCTCCCTGGGTGGGATGAGTCATTGAAGACAGAGAAGAAAAAGTGGGGAGAGGTGTGTGCGTGCGTGCGTGCGTGCGTGCGTGCGTGCGTGCGTGCGTGCGTGCACGCTACTCTGTCATCCCAGTCCTCCTGAGGTGCAGTGCCCTTCACACTCCTTCTCAGCTTCACGGCAACCTCATGGTTATGAGTAGAGGCAGAAGCTCCAAATGTGTGTGCACGCATGCACGCGCAAACACACACACACACACACACACACACACACACACACACACACACACACACACACACACACACACACACACAGGCCAATGTGCTGCCAACTCCTGATGATTTACTTTCCAAATTGTTCTGACATTATATGCATTTTGGAAGGAAAAAAAGCAATTGATACATTATGTCCATTACTCAAATGTCCCAGAAATTCAGAGGACAATAGCTAATACAATGTCGATAATTCACATGGGGTCTGAACATGATATTCCATTGTGACTTTAGTGAGTGCAGCAGCGGGCCAGTATTTAACATATGGTGAAATGAATCCCTTCATATCGGCACAATGCAATTGGTCACTTCTGACCACATCTGTGACCGCCCACATGCTTTGGCTGTGCTCATGTTCCCTGTGGCCGGCCAGCTCCTACACATCGATTTGATATTTCTTACAATCTGTATCCCTGACAGACAGGAAGTATTCATTGTCTCTACGTAGTGTAAATCTATAGGGTCCAAAAGATGCATTATATTATGAACCATTTAGATTTTGATGGGGAAATGCTGCTTGGATCGGGTTTGCATCTTATTATCTATATAAATGCACGGTGTGTGTGTGTGTGTGTGTGTGTGTGTGTGTGTGTGTGTGTGTGTGTGTGTGTGTGTGTGTGTGTGTGTGTGTGTGTGTGTGTGTTTCAAGATTTAAGATTCAAGAAGTTTTTATTTGTCACTGACTTATACAGATATAAGCAGCGAAATGTTGTTGGGACTATATATAGGATGTGTGTGCGTTTCCCTTGCATAACTTGAGCAGTGTGTCCTTTAATACCCATATATGGAAATCCCTGATGTCATCAATATAAGGTCATAGTACTGACATGATGAATGGCGTCCAGGTCCTATGATAAAGGGTACTGCGCTAATTTGAAAACAAGGACACCGGTTACTGCATTCCCGGATGGTCGGATGCGTTCCCAACCAGCGTCGTTCCCAACGGGCATCGCCCTGGTTACAGTAATGTGCATTTTTAAGTGCATTACGACACTAAGTTCACATAATGTTTTTAGCGGCGCTAGCCGCTCTATACCTTTAGGTATAGAGCGGATCCTGCTCTATACCAGACTTTGTCCGTGTTCACCGTCAACGTTCTGATTGGTCAGACCCGTCAACGTTCTGATTGGTCAGACCCGTCAACGTTCTGATTGGTCAGACCCGTCAACGTTCTGATTGGTCAGACCCGTCAACGTTCTGATTGGTCAGACCCGTCAACAAAGTGATTGGTCAAGCTTCACGTGACACATGGCTATAAACACATTATAAACACATATCGATGACAAAATGTATCAAGGGCGCCGCTACCTTCACACAGGGTGTGATTTTTTATTGTATAGCAACAATAGCTGATCTACAAGATCACAACATATTGGCTATTTTAGCAATTTTTCACATTTATTGATTTTCCTCTTTTTGGGGCGGTGTAGCCGCCCCCTATAAGTGAGTTTTGGACACCGACCAAAAAATGTGTGTACCCCCTAACCCTTCCATTGTTAATGCAAATCGATACTTTTTTCATATCAGCCAATCACATTACAGCTAGTGTCATCACCACTAACTGTAATGTGATTGGCTGGCTTTGCAAATTCAGGACTGTGATTGGCTAGCGAAACACATGACACATGTGCAGCCCTATGAATAGCAGTATGGACTTTAAAAAAAGTCATTTATCCTTTTTTGAGTGAGTCATGTTGTGATGACCACCACACACCGCCCACTTCACACTGGGTGTGATTTTTTTTGTATAATGACATACCCAAAACAGGGACACCAGGTTGAAAGTGGTTCAAGCGTTTTTAGTATTTTCTGTTATTTATGGTCTACTAGTGTCTACGATGGTGCTATAGACGAAGGTGAAGACATACAGTAAAAGACATCCCAAACTTCTCAGGTGGACCAAATCTATCTATGTCGCTCCATGCAGTACCTCCCCTGTTGTTGTATGCTTTTGGCAACTGATTACGATGTCATTTATCTAAGCTGTCAAGTCAGACAGCCCAGCAAGTGATGGAACAGCACAGTACATTCTCCAAGAGTCAAAGGTGTTTTGGATGCACACAAATCTAATGGCTCCACTATCCAGGAGTGTGAGCTGTGCCATGCTAAGTGATGCCAGCTATTGACGTGGTTTGAGCCTCGAGCCTGACTTTGGCTCATCATTTGTCACCATGATCAGATAGATATACGGTAAAATCCTCCCTCCTTAAAGAGATAGTTCACCCAAAATATTGCTTTTTTTCTATGAATCCATGGAGATTGTTTTAGTTTTTGACGCATTCCTGAGCCAATAATTTGATGACCGGGTGTATTTCCGGTAGGAGACTCAAAGAGACTCCTTTGAGTCTCCTAACGGATACGTTAGCATCTTTCCGCCGGTAATCAAATTATTGACTTAGGATTGGGACAAAAACTAAAACATCTCCATGAATTCAATGCTTCATGGGGTGTGTAATTGATAGAAAATAAGTAATTTTTTGGGTGAACTACTACTGTACACCATTAAGACCTGAGGCCGATTCTACAAATGCCTTCTAAAATAGTAGTTAAAAACAAAATCGTGCCAAGGACCCCCGAAATAATATATATTTGGTCGCGAACCCCCATCTGAAAAAAGTTTTGTGGCATGGACCCCCAGAAGAGAAGATTCGGGTAAAAGACAAGTAAAAATCAACATTTTTCAAACAGAAGATTTTTCAAAGAAATGCTCAAAAATAGCAGATGTGCAAGCTCACAACGCGGCACGAAGTGACGCTCTGCAAGCTTGTAGATCTGCTATTTTTTAATAGCCAATACGCTAAAATCTAAAATGACACTGATGCTTTCCCGGTTTCTATGGGTTAACTCTTTGAGTATACGAGTGGAACCAAATGGACCCTTAGTAGTTCCACTTGAACACTTTTGGCGTTACAAATGGATAAATCAACATTGAGGATTTCACTGGCAGCTCTGATCCCGCAACTTGTAAGTCGCTCTGAATAAAGAGCGTCTGCTAAATGCCAAATTGTAATTGTACATTGTACTGAGAGTAGAATCTAATCCAGTTAGACTTCACATCCAGAATCATTTTTGATGATGGCCCCATATACTTTAATGTCTGCCGAGTTGGAAGATGTTGAAATTGTAGCCCGGAAAAAAGGTAAGCATGGACAATTAATTGCATAACACTAAAAGTTTAAATATAAAGATATGAGGTTTATACTCGACAGCAACGATTTGTTATAAGCGTACTAACATATGTACTGAATAGGGATGTAGGGATAAGAACGTTTCCAAATGCCCTGAGAAGTGTGTATATTAAATATCAAAATGATTGGCCTATCTCTGATTGGATCACACATCTCAGACCCTGGTATTCGAGAGCATAATTTGATGTTATAAACTGGATGCTGATTTCTCTCATCGAAGCTCTGTCTATGATTGTTGTGTCCCTATGCTGGGGAAAACAATCGGCAAAAACATTAGTTCTACAAGCTCACAAAGTGTCACTTTGCTACACGTTGTGAGCTTGTAAACCAGCTATTTTTGGTGTAGCTGTAGTATAGAGCCCTGGGGAACCACAGTCAACTAAAGTATATGGGTTTGAGTTAAAAAAAAGAGTCTTTGCTGTTTTCAGTTATTGTGGGGAAAGCTTTCACTGAAAATAGCAGATCGACAAGCTCACAATGCGTCGCAGCGCGACGCATTGTGAGCTTGTCGATCGGCTATTTTCAGCAAAAGCTTACCCCACCATAGGGATGCTGGGGTTTTATGTGGTTAAACGCGAGACGTTAAACCGCGCATCATCAACTTCCAAATGGATATGCCTTGTGATGACTTGGGCAGTCTCCTTCGTTTAATGTAGCGTCAACAACTCTTGCAATGCAGCTGTGGCTTTTTGGAGGCCAATCAGTCCATATATGATATGATACTGTATGATATGATATGATATGATATGATATGATATGAGCGACTGATGTGATTGGACAGCCAGCCAGACAACATGGGGACAGATAGTCATGCAGCCGTCATCTATTCTGAATGTGCCCCTCTCTCTCTCTCTCTCCCTCCCTCTCTCTCCCCTGAGCTTGTAGGTCGGCTATTTTTGTTATTTGTTGTACAATTAAATACGTACTACTACATAGGACTTAAAGGTAGGGTAAGTGATTTTCTTTGGTTAAAATAAGTGTTAAATAGCTCTATATTCAGATAGTACTCATTGCTATAGAGTGTTTGTTCAGTAAAAAGGAGTCTCCCATGTCTCTCCTGCTCTTTATTTAACAGAAAATGCATTTTCAGTGCTCTCTCCTGATTGGCTTAAATGTGTCACCTACCTGAAAATGTACTATATTCTGTTACTAAAGAGCTGGAGAGACCCCTGTCTCACGAACAGACGCTCTGTAGCAATGATTACTATCAGAACATAGTACTTTAACCTTTTTAACAAAAAACGCAAAAAAAACAACTAAAAACATCACTTATCCTACCTTTAAGTGGTTGAAAATGCAATTACTATGAACGTAAATTAGAAGCTAAAATGGACATTTAGTAAAAGGAAACGAGAGCACACCGAGTACAGAGACAACTCAGGTCCATTTCACCAAGCATAGTGGGTTTAAGTGGTTAATTATGGCTTTGTCAATGAATGTGTTCATTCAACATCGACAGTCTCCGGCGGAAACCTTTGGTGAAAAAATAAAAGAGGCCTGGGTAAAAAAATAATAAAAAGAGAGGCGGGGGACGTGGTATTTTGTGAATTCCAGAAAAGTTGTCATTGAGGACAAGGAAAGGTTTGGTCAGGACAACCCGGTGAGGACATTGATGTTATTTTTACAGTGCGTGTGTACTTGCCTGCATGGGGTTGGTGGTGTAGGAAGACATTCATTGTCCCTGCTCTCCCTGAATGGCTCTGTGTGACGCGAGGGACGCACTGGCTGTGAGAAGACATTGTCTGGGACAGTGTGCTTCTTTATCAGCCCTCTGAAACACTGAGAGCAGAGAATCCCATTAGTGTTTACAGTGGGTGATGTGCCCCACCACAGCAAGTCTGGTATACTCGGTAATGTGTGTGTGTGCGTGCGTGCGTGCGTGCGTGCGTGCGTGCGCACACGCTCTATGCAGAGATGCGTTCATTACTATAGGTTGTGTGCAGAGGCATCCATCAACCTCTGGCCTGTATGTGTGCAAGTTTGCATGTCTGTATATGCACATGCATGTCTAAGTGTGTTTCTCTACATGTTACTCTTTGTGTGTGTGTGTGTGTGTGTGTGTGTGTGTGTGTGTGTGTGTGTGTGTGTGTGTGTGTGTGTGTGTGTGTGTGTGTGTGTGTGTGTGTGTGTGTGTGTGTGTGTGTGTGTGTGTGTGTGCTTGCATGCATGCAGGAGTGCGTGCAGGCATCCATTCACTTGTGTTAGTATGTCACGGTTTCATTGGTTTTAAGTCGCTGCCTGATATTTCATGGCTTTATTAAACCGAGATGAAAGTGGATCTCAGTGGCTGGAGAGAGAGGGGGGGGTCGAAGAAGGAAGGAGAACAAGAGAATCAGAGGAAAAAAGACACGTCAAAAGCTGGGAGACACATCTGCTCTTTCTCTCTCGTGTGTGTGTGTGTGTGTGTGTGTGTGTGTGTGTGTGTGTGTGTGTGTGTGTGTGTGTTAGAGAATCCAATCCAGACACATACAGTATATGACACCAAGTCCGTTGATTCTTGTGAACTGCAATCTTTTTAACAAACAGAAATGACAGCAGACTATTAAAGGGATATTCCACAGTCAAATGTGTGGATGCTGAGGCACTTTGTGAGTAGGAGTTCATTTTCTTGCTCAAGGACACTTCAACACTGAAGCCAGGATCTAAATGTAGTATTTATGGGGTCATGTGGGGGTGTTATACTTATGAGTGAGCTTTTTATGTCAAGTCAAAGGCTGTACAATTTCCCACCATTAAAATGCAAGCAGATGCAGACTTAATAAATTACTGTTTTATCCTTCTATAAATTACACACATGTGCATGTGAGTGAGTGTCCACCCCAACAGCCCCCCCCCCCCCCATATTTCGAGAACCGCTAGACCAAACTCGCCGTGCGTTTCGCATAGGACCCGAGGGAGTGATGCACCGAGTGGGAAGTTGGTCTGATTGGCGGTTGTCCAAAAAGTATAAATAAATCCGCATATCCCCATGCATACTGTATAATGAAATAACCTGATATCATCAGTATGATGTCATAGCACTGACGTCATAGACTGGCTTGGACTCCATATTTATGCATGGCTGACACGGAACTCCATATATGGGCATAAAGGGACACAGAAAAGAACTAGAAAATGTGCTCCTCGGAGCACAGGTCTCCGCCAGTACTGTTCCTGATTAATCCTGTCTTACCTATTTATATTACATATTGTCACGTGTCACTTGACCAATGTTAGCTTGGCTGATGGAAGCTCACTTCAAAAAATATAAATGATTTTTTTAAGTGACATACCTATTTATAGGTTTTTATTTCGTCATGCGTCTCGCTAGCCAATCAAAAGCATTGGTGACAACATATTGTCACGTGTCACGTGAAGCTTGACCAATGTTAGCTTGGCTGAGACGGACGGACACACGGAAGGACGGAGACGAAAACATACTCTCCACCTCTGGCGGAGACAAAGACAAACAGACGGGTACAATGCGTACACCGGTATTGCATATAACCACAAATAATCGAACAAGCATCATTCCCAATGGGCAACGGCCTCGATGAGATTAAATAATATTAATAAATAATAATATGGCAGTAATTAATAATTGAATGAATGGATGAAAAATGATGAAAAGAAAACCCTAAAACACATGAATGGATGATGATGAATAACAAAAATGAGCTTATACTGTATGTTCAGATGAACAGCATAACATTTTGCACTAACATTTCAACTATCGTCTAAGATTATCTTTTTTATCACAACCAGTCAAACCCATACTTGGGGAAGTGGCCAATCCTGTAAAATAGATTTAGGATGTTTAAAGTTAGACAGGTTGTGGGTAAAAAAAGACAATACTGTCATTGTTCAAGCAGCTAACGATACTGTTATTCCTTGGTAAACAAGACTTCTGCATGAGAATGCTGTGGCTCCAGAGCAGGTTTATTTCCCACCTGATGTGGATCGGCTGAGAGTCCAAAGGGGTTTACTAGAGAAGCTGTGCAGTGGTGTTTTGGCATCAAGGTTTTAGGTACTTGTAGGTACTGGTGTCATACAGGGCACAGTGTTGCCAAGTCCGCTTATTATAAGCGGCTTTGGGCTTGTTTTCCTGTAACGTCGCTTGTAAATATTGGTAGTAGTGGGTTGCAGGGTTTTTGTTGGCTTGTTTTTAAGTGTAGTTGCTTATTTGGGCTTGCTTCCTAATGTTGATTAAACAAGTGGTATTTCAAAGACTTTCATGTCAAGGACCCCAAAACTGACATGTATTTGTCCATGGACCCCTCATCTGAAAATATTTTGTTCCAGGGAAATATTTCAAAATGTCATTCTTTTTTCGAAAACTAAAAGAAGGAAAATAGTAGATCGACAAGCTCATAGATTGGCTATTTTCAAATGGCCTATGTATATAGGTTTAAAGTGGTTAAACTGATCTTGATGCTATATTAACTAATTTTGCGGGAAAAAAGTAGGGGCCCAACAGACCCCGGGGGACACCGGTCAAGTCAAGTGCAGTATATTTAAATTGTCACTGAGAGTGTCAGGCTGTAGAGTGGTTTAGCTACCCTGCTGTACTCTGAAGGAGATGCACGCAAGTGAATTACAGCTGTGATTATCCATTCTTTTCTTAGAGATTATTCGGATTGATTACTTTTTCAATTAATCAAATAATCTAGACGCGAGTTTTCTTAGATTTAAAAAAAAAAATCGATTAAACCAATTAGTTCGATTAACTGTCGTCGGAGTTGAGTCCTGGAGGAGTTGCTGTTTTTTGGCAACAAAAGTTCATTTTCACACCATCTCCACACTGATAGTTTCAGTGTTTGTTGCCGTAGAAACAAGGCTGGAGCGTTATTGTTCTGGATGATGGGAGGAGAGATTGAATTAGTCTCTAGTGGGCAGATATGAGAAAAAATGATCTTCTGCTTCAATTTACGGGAGCAACAGTAAATAGAACTAATCAATTTAATCTAATATACAAAAGTTATCGATAATTTAACAAAATTTTTGATAATAGAAATATCCCTATTTGGGGCATGTCATTATAGGCGAAAATCTTACAATTTTAAAATTCAAAAATAGTGAAAATAGATGATCTACAAGCTCACCACTTTGTGACCAATGCCGACCATCACATTGTGACCAGTTGCACACAGTCCCTACTTCATTTTAGGAAACAGTTCAACCAGTCATGAACAGGCCGTTATACCTTGAGTCACTGTAGCAGAGGTCAAGATTTGGTTTTGAAGAAAAGGATATTTTCTGATACTTCTTTAGCTCAAAAGAGACCCAGATAGATTCAATTTGGTGTCTGTCTCTTTCTCAAGAGATGCAAATCAAATGTTGGCATTTTAATTGTTGGTGAGAGCATTCCAATGTGGTCTCTTACTCCATTTCCTTGATTAACTTATCTGGGGTTACGGCATAGTTCCTCTCTCCATGAGTTATATAAACAAAAGTGATCAGTGCGTGTGCGTGTGTGTGTGTGTGTGTGTGTGTGTGTGTGTGTGTGTGTGTGTGTGTGTGCTGAAGGCCATATATTGATCATTAGCTTGAACCTTGCACCGTGAACCATTACTTCTCCTGATAAAGACGTTGAGGTAAGGTTGGAAAAACAGTAGACTATTCCTTTACTTGAAACAACTGTGTGACTTCTATCAATGCAATGCAATTGCCCGAAAGTGACGTCACTAGCGGTACAATCCCTCCCGTTTTTCAGTTCCAACATAAAAAAAATATATATATATTATATTTGTTTTGTTTGTTTTTCTTTTGTTTTTTACTTTTTCCACACAGAACCAGGAGATAACATGCATACAAACTGGCTCAATAGCGCCACGTGCCAGATCAGGACAATGTGGTATTGCAGGTGAAAGTGCTTTATAAGCCAGAGAGAAGTTAGTTGGAATGAGTATATCTGAGGCTTGATTTAGGCTCAAACCTTTTGAAAAACGTTTGAGGGACATAAACAATATGATATTAAATATATATATATTTTTTTAAATTCATGGTGTAGATCCTTTAAGGTTAGACAACACACATTTGGACGTAGCTGCATTGGGAACTCCTTGGTGAGTCAGAGTGACGTCGGAGGGCGGTCGACCCACCCGCCCTCCCTCCCTCCCAGCCAGCCCTCCTATTAGACAATTTTTATATATCGGATGGAAGCCAGCGATATGAAGATACAAAGATACATCCGACGTTTGTGGCATGCCACAAAAGCTACAACAGCTACAAAAAGAAGTTGAGCTGGTTTCAACTTCAGATACAAAGCTACACATATACTGTGTAGCTTTGCATCTTTTGTATCTGCCAGTGTGAACGCAGCATTAAGGAACCATCCACTGAGTGGTTGGAGTTGCTTGCTTCCCTCGCACCCCACCCCCACCCCCACCAACCACTGGCCAGCTCCAAACGACAGATGGAAAACATCATTACTGCTGCTGGTCTGAGACCGACAAACACACACACACACACACACACACACACACACACACACACACCCACACCCACACACACACGCGCATGCACACATGCATGGAAACACACCTCTAACATCATAAAGTCCCTGGCAGCAGCATCCTGCATTATGCACTGCCGCCTTGCACATTACACATGCATGAGCATGTAGATATATAAACTGTGACTCATAATTGTGGAGTGCATGCATGCACAATATTCTCTGTCTCTGCCTCTCTATCTCTGTCTCTCCCTCACACACAGACACATGCACACACACACACACACACACACACACACACACACACACACACACACACACACACACACACACACACACACACACACACACACACACACACACACACACACACACACACACGCGCGCGCTCAATACGTGTAACTCTCGCAAAGGGACCCATCACGCAAGTCTGGGTGATACCATAAGCTTGTTGGTTTTGTTTAATGTTTGTCTCCAGGCGCTGGGAGGCCGTTGCACACACACACACACACACAGTCACACACACACACACACACGCACACACAGTCACACACACACACACAGACGCGCGCGCACGCACACACACACACACACACACACACACACACGCGCACACACAGAAGCAGAAGCATTCCAAATTGTTTCGATTAAGTGGGTCATCGTCTCCTACGGTCTCTTGAAAGAGAAAGGAGCTTTTTTTGTGTGTGTGTCTCTAGCCGAGAGGCAATCGCACCCTTCCATGGTTTTGGCTGCACGTTTTAAGAGTGTTTATGGAAAAGACTGTACAGCCCGCTCCGCAGGGCTGCTGCACGCTGCCTGGCTGCACTGACTCAACGTGTGCGTGTGCGTGTGTGTGTGTGTGTGTGTGTGTGTGCGTGTGAGAGAGACAGAGAGAGTATTCTGCATGTCTCTTTGCGTATACGTACCGTATGTAGGGTGCCCTGTGCATATGCGTGTATAAGTACAATACGTGTGTGTATTCATGCATATGACTACTTGTGTGCATATACATATGCTCACCTGCACCTGTGTGTGCATGTGTGCGTGTGTGCGTGTGTGTGTGTGCGCACACACACGTGTGCACGCACACATGCACACTGGTGTAAGAGCATACGTGCGTGAACGCTGTATGCATGCTAGCGTTCACATTTGCAATTTTGCATGCCCAAATCGTCTCTGTCGGGTGGAAACCTTACTTTCCAGGATTCAAATAAAAAAAAAAGCAGCCAAAGTAGCAGATCTACAAGCTGCAAAACGTATCCCTCCGCGCCGCGTTTCGAGCTTGCAGATCTGCTAACGTCCAATGCTTTTGTGTGTGACGCTGTAGTATGATCAAGTAGGGCGTTCATTTACCAAAAAAAAAAAACACACAAAAAGTGAAGAATACGGGAGATAAGAGGTTGCCGTTCTGCCCGACAGCAACGAAATACATGCGTGTGCCTGTGCATGTGAATAATTGGTGATGATGTGGTGGTAGGAGAGGGAGGCGGGGGGGGGGTGGTGAGGAGCTAATCTGCACCACTGGGGGTGTATCAGTGGAGTGAGAGAACTGGGGCTGTGCTGGAACACCAGGAACAACATTTGGCACAAGGACACAGGGGGGGCTGGGGGGGGGGGGGGGGGGAGGGGCCAGCCTGTCTCTGCTAATTCAGGCCAAATATTGTCGCTATAGCCGCTGGGTTGGAAACCTTGTATGTCCCACAACTTTGTGTTCACGTTTTTTTCAAAAAATAGCAGATCTACAAGCTCATCACAACCTAGTGCCGCACTATAATAATAATAATAAACTTTATTTGTATAGCACCTTTCATGACATGAAATGCAGCTCAAAGTGCTTTACAGAGCAAGAATACAATTACAGTTTTTGAATAGCCCAAAGTATACAATAATGGTTGTAAAATATTTGTGTTTCGGTGGATCCAGTGTAGTCGTTATTATTTTTACTCACAAGCTACTTGTTAAGCCTTTTCATTGGTTAAACACTTAAAGGGATATTTCACTTTTAAAACATACTTGGGCTTTTGTGAGCACCCCAGACATAAGTTGCTTGATTCTGTATTTAGATATTTGATTCTTCATTTTATCAGTCACCCCATTGTAATTTCAAACTCCATTTTAACCATGTTAGATTAATTGAAAAGACCTGTTCTTGGTTCTGGTGACTGATATTGGCCTTCTAATGCGTGAGGGGGCTGTTTTTTTCAAACACTTTTTCATTTATTTTTTATAATTAATAGATTTTTTTTAAATAAATAAACACGGCCCACTCACGTACTAGGACAATATCAGTCATCAGAACCAAGGACTGGTGTTTTCAATAAATCTAATATGGCTAAAATGGAGTTCGTAAAGGAAGGGGAGGGACAGCGAGTGCATTTTCCGGCAGCGGAAGCTGCCACAGCGTTTCCTTTGCCGCAGCAGATATACAGGCAGCCAGGGGCAGCTGCCGGCATAGTTTAACTGCCGGTCAGTTAAACCAGTGTTTCCCAACCTTTTTGGTGCCAAGGCACAC
Source organism: Gymnoscopelus microlampas (assembly GCF_963454915.1). Taxonomy (NCBI): domain Eukaryota; kingdom Metazoa; phylum Chordata; class Actinopteri; order Myctophiformes; family Myctophidae; genus Gymnoscopelus; species Gymnoscopelus microlampas. The sequence continues at coordinate 16,512,275 of NC_139953.1, forward strand.
CTGGCATAGCCAAAAGATCCAAGGGCACACCTAGATATATGGTGTGAACACACACACACACACACACACACACACACACACACACACACACACACACACACACACACACACACACACACACACACACACACACACACACACACACACACACACACACACACACACACACGTGTATGTATGTATGTATGTATGTATGTATGTATGTATGTATGTATGTATACATATATATATATATATATATATAGCAGGCTATAATTCTATTGCTGCTACAGAATATTTACTCTCATGTACACAAGATGTAATAAAGAAACCTTGAACATTACAAAATGTCTTTGGCCTACGATAAACGTGGATCAGTGCTGACCCGAGGAGTTTGATTTCACCAGAGTAAAACTTCTTTGTACTAAACCCAATATACTTCTAAAAACACAACATCCAAACATTTATGACAGCACTCACTCAACAAATAACTTTAAAAAGAAAAAAAAAGGAAAGAGACAGTGTCTTTGTTTGAAACTTCAGTCCTTTTTTAGAAAAATACTTTAAAACTAAAAAAAAAGATTTGTAAAAATAAAATAAAAAATTAGGCCACAATACAACTCTACAAAAGTCTTAGTGTGAAACTTGAGCTTGTTTCGCTGAACGCAGAGTTTGTATCCTGGCTGAGAATGATGACAAGCACACACAGAGCTCCCAGTTGCCCACTGCAGACTGATACCAAAACACTCGCCACAAAACGCCCACCTGGTATTCCTAAACGTAACCTCAGTAAACTATATCTAGACCTAACCTTATTCCTAACCGTAACATCAGTAAAACTATGCCTAATCCTAAACTTATTTCTAACCTTATCCTCAGTAAAACAAATAGAAGCACCGCTGGTCCGCGAAAACAAATGGGGGTAGCGTGCATTGGGGCGAGACTTTCGCTTACCCCAGTCAGTCAACGTCGCAGTAGCCTCGGAAACCCATGGCTTTAACGTCGCAGCAGCCGTGGAGTAATTAAACACAACAAACCACGGAGTACGTTCACACTAACACCCTGGAGCCATTTAGAAGCACTTTATAAGAAATCTAACACGTATGTTGAATTAACGTTAGTACATGTGTTTTATTGTTGGACATTCAACATGGCAGATTATAATATGGGCTTTTAACAGCCCCTCTTCGTATCGGTCCGTTCCGACCCACTTTCACCCCTGAGTACCTGCCAGACGAGTACAGTGATGGCCCCGTGAAGACAAAGCCACACATTTGCATTTACATGTGTGAGGGTCGATTCACTGGATGTGTGTCCGCGACGGACGATGAGCCAATGGCTCAAGGCAGCAGCAGTCCACGACGCATCTATTGTTCTGGGTGGAGGGGGTTGATTTCTTTCTTTCGAATTTTTACGCGGAACACATACCATTTCTTCGCGGCCCAAAAAAGGTCCGGCTGCCAGTACCCTACCCTCAGTAAAACCATGCCTAAACCTTAACCTAACCTCAGTAAAACCATGCCTAAACCTTAACCTGACCTCAGTAAAACCATGCCTAAACCTAACCCTAACCTCAGTAAAACCATGCCTAAACCTAACCTCAGTAAAACCATGCCTAAGCCTAACCCTACCCTCAGTAAAACCATGCCTAAACCTAACCCTAACCTCAGTAAAACCATGCCTAAACCTAACCCTAACCTCAGTAAAAACCATGCCTAAACCTAACCCTAACCTCAGTAAAACCATGCCTAAACCTAACCCTAACCTCAGTAAAACCATGCCTAAACCTAACCCTAACCTCAGTAAAAACCATGCCTAAACCTAACCCTAACCTCAGTAAAACCATGCCTAAACCTAACCCTAACCTCAGTAAAACCATGCCTAAACCTAACCCTAACCTCAGTAAAAACCATGCCTAAACCTAACCCTAACCTCAGTAAAATCATGCCTAAACCTAACCCTAACCTCAGTAAAACCATGCCTAAACCTAACCCTAACCTCAGTAAAACCATGCCTAAACCTAACCCTAACCTCAGTAAAACCATGCCTAAACCTAACCCTAACCTCAGTAAAACCATGCCTAAACCTAACCCTAACCTCAGTAAAACCATGCCTAAACCTTAACCTGACCTCAGCAAAACCATGCCTAAACCTAACCTCAGTAAAACCATGCCTAAACCTAACCCTAACCTCAGTAAAACCATGCCTAAACCTTAACCTGACCTCAGTAAAACCATGCCTAAACCTAACCTCAGTAAAACCATGCCTAAACCTAACCCTAACCTCAGTAAAACCATGCCTAAACCTAACCCTAACCTCAGTAAAACCATGCCTGAACCTTAACCTGACCTCAGTAAAACCATGCCTAAACCTTACCCTAAACTCAGTAAAACTATGCAGTCAGCTGCCATGGATTAGGACGCAACTGTCGCGGCAAAGGAAACACTGAAACATGCACTCGCTCCTTCTGCAGTGATGGTCACCATGCATTTTCATATTGCAGATGATTTTTTTTTACATTTAATTTTAAGTCATTCATTCATTGTATTAAAAACACTACTACAGTAACAATGTAAATATGGGCGTTGGAAATGCTTTTGACAGAACAACTGACTGACCGACAGAGTTGCCTATACCATTGGTTCTCAAAGTGGGGTCCGGGGACCGCCAGGGGTCCTTGGCGGGGTACCAGGGCGTCGCCAGCTAAATAAGTTAACATAGCGTCACAATCATTTAGCCACTTTAACCATTATTGTAAACTTTGGCTATTCCAAAATAGCATATATACAAGCTCATATTGTGCCGTGCTATGAGCTTGTAGATCTGCTATTTTTTTAAATCGTGAAAAGTTGCACAAATCTTTGAATATATATATTTTTTTTAAAGCCAACATTTGTAACTCAAATCTTTGCTTCTGGGGGGTCCCTGGAACAAAATATTTTGAGGGGTCCACAGCAAAATACACTTGTATTTATTAAATTATACCAATAATTTTGGGGGTCCTTGACATGAAAAAGATTGAGAGCCACTGGCCTCTACTAGCTGCAAAACAAAACATATTTCAATGCCATGCACCGTGTGTGACATTTCCCTTTTTATTGCGGCAAAGTGTGTGCGCCGGGCCTTTTGGAGAAGGGAGTGTAATGGTCTTGGCTGTGTGAGCGTTAAGTGCGTCTCCATTCAGACAGGCTTGACCCCAGGGCTGGCAGAGGCCCAGGGCCCCGACATGACCCTGACCTTTAGAAGGGCCACCGGCGCACCATGGCCGACCGGACGCCTTTGTTTCCCCCTGAACAGGGCCCACACAAAAGCAAAGAGAGAGAGAAAGATGGAGGAGATAATAGTGACAGAAGAGAGGGAGGGAGGGAGGGATGAATGGAGGAAGGGACGAGCAGGCCACCCCTCGCTAATGGACCCTGTGTGTTTTGTAATAAAAGAGAGAGAGAGGCAGAGAAAGGATGGGGAGAGAGAGCGAGAGAGAGAGAGAGAGAGAGAGAGAGAGAGAGAGAGAGAGAGAGAGAGAGAGAGAGAGAGAGAGAGAGAGACATAATAAAGAGAGAATGGTAAGATATACAGTAGACTGAGAGAAGCAGGAAGAATAGGGGGAGGCAGAAAATGAAAAGGAAGAAGAGAGAGTTCTCCCTGTCTGATCATTAACTGATTTATGCCATTGATCCTGTGTGTGTGTGTGTGTGTGTGTGTGTGTGTGTGTGTGTGTGTGTGTGTGTGTGTGTGTGTGTGTGTGTGTGTGTGTGTGTGTGTGTGTGTGTGTGTGTGTGTGTGTGTGTGTGTGTGTGTGTGCGCGCCTGCCTGCCTGCGTGCGTGCACGTGCGTGTGCCTGCGTGTGGAGGGGGTGGTCCTGACCAGTTCCTTATGACTGGAGCCATCGTACCCCCATTAACCCCTCTGCCCACTTCAGGTCATGCAACCATTTCATGTAGAAGCACTTATAACTCATTTTAGATTTTAGCTAACCATTATCTTTATACTTTGGCTATTCAAAAGCAGCAGATCTACAAGCTCATGAGCTTGTAGATCTGCTATTTTTGAAAAATCTTGAACATTTGTGCAAATCTTTTGAATGTATTTTTTTTAAACAAGATTTTTTACTCAAATATTTTCCTTCTGGAACAGCATATTTTGATGGGGATCGGCGGCCAAAAATATATAATTTTGGGGGTCCTTGACAAGAAAAAGTTTGAGCACCACTGATATAGAAACAGCAGTTTTTCAGAAAAATGAAGACAATTGTTGAGATATTTGACAGTTACAAATGTTCGCTTTAAAAATATATATTAAAAGATTTGCACACATTTTCATGATTTAAAAAAAATTGCAGATCTACACGCTCATAGCGTGGCATTTGGTGCCGCGCTATGAGCTTGTACGTATATCTGCTATTTTTGAATAGCCAAAGAAATCTAAAATGACAGAGATGCGTTCCCGGATTGAATGGGTTAACAGCCAGGCCAGACACACAAACAATGACAAGCCCTTTTTTTCTCCTCCACATAATAAACTAATGTATACTGTTATAGTATTGCTTATAGTGTCTAAATTACACACCTTGCTTGTATCATATATCCTAAGAGAGGTAAGTACTGTGGAATGCACCCAGTTACGTTCTAAAGTCTTAAACATAACGTGTTTTATATTCCATCTCGGCCCATTATGAAGACTATATATCGTCTATGTCGGGTGGAAACCGCATATGTCCAAATCTGTTACTTTTCAGGATTCAAATTCAAAAGCATCAAAAGTAGCAGATCTACAAGCTCGAAGCGCGTCGCTTCGCGAAGTGTTGCGAGCTTGTAGCTCTACTACTTTTGATGCTTTTGTCTGACACTGTAATATGATCAAGTAGGGCGTTAATTTGCGAAAAAAACACAAAAAGTTAAAATGGAGATCAGAGGTTTCTGCCCGACAACAACGATATCTTTACTATGCTGCTGACAGGTTTGTGACTTTCAAGGAAATTCCCTGGTTTCACAATCAAACGATGTGTTTCAGGGCATATTTTGCTTGGAAACATGTGAGCGTGTTTTAACAGGTGTTTGTTTCCAGACATTTTTGTAATGGCTTCTTAATTAGTCCTTGATCAAAATGAGTCATCTTGACACACGGGAAATTCTGTGAAACCGGCAAAAAAACGTATGATGATTTGGTGTGAAATGTGTTGTTTGACTCATTTAGCTAAATATGACATTTTAATGAAGTGCAGAATGTGAGAAAATACAGGCCCAGTCTCAGAAAAACAAAAACAAGACTCGGGGCCCTATTTTTCCCATCTTCTTTCCGGCTCTTAGACGGCAATTAAGTAATAACGCCACCTAGCTATCTTATGCGTAATCGCTATTTTCCAAGCAAACACTTAAGGCTTAAGACTCGCCAGCAAAAAAAGTTTGATTGTAGGACACCGACAATTTAACCAAGCCATACTCGTCAAATTCTCAAGCGATTGTTATAGCCTATGTTAATTCGGTGTATCAATTATGATTTTATTATCCCTTTATCAAACACCATAGGGCGAAAAGCAAGTGTTGGGTGGCGGCGGGCGCACAGAGCACATGCATGCATACGATAGGCAGCCAGAGCCCAACTCACTCCCAGCATGGGCTCCCTGTGCAATATCTAGCTATGGATAGAAAGAAGGTGTGCAGTTTGTGAACCAAGCAACAGTGAAGCGCTACTTTGCAAATGTAATGTTCTCAGCATGATAAGAGCTGTGATTCGTGTAGCAGTATCAGCTGAGCTGTGTAGTTTGCTGCGATTGGTCTACTCTCGTGGGGACTTACAGATGGTCTACTTTTGTGGGAACCGGCGCACGCACGCACGCACACACGCACACACACACAAATACATACAGACTAACCGTACTCTAGATGGCTGGCCCCTTCGATGCTACACCGTAAAATGATTAAAGCCAATGATTCTAAGCAGCATATGTTAGCCACACTGGATGCTGTCTCCCTACTGTGTTCATGAGCATGGCTATGTGTGTGTATGCCACGTGAATGTTTTGGTCTCTCTGAGTTTGTGTGTACGGTATATGTTGATTGATGGAATACCTCATTAATCAAATCAAATCAAGCTATAAAGAGCACATTTAAAACAATCGAGATTGACCAAAGTGCTGCTTACACAGTAAAATCAAAGCATCAACAGAGTGAAATAGGTCAAATCGAAGTATCAACAAAACATCATGCATGTGCACCCACATAGTATCGAAAACACAATTGAAATTAAAAAATAGCACAATAATCTCAGGTGAAATCAAAGGCCATTGAAAAGAAATTCTTGAGAAGAGACTTAAACGCCTCAATGGACTGGGCACTTCAGATGGTTTAGGGCAGGCTATTCCAGAGCGTAGTAGGGGCTCCAACAGCAAAAGCACGATCTCCCCTGCTTCTTAGCCTATAGAGCACCGAAGTCTGACGTCACTGCCACTAGAGGGCCTGGTCCACGGGTTTGTGGCTTTATTTTTTGTGCTGAAATTCCCATTTGGGAATCTTAGATCACGTCATATAAGAACTGTGTTCCAAACATAAACACACCACCCTGGCGTTTTTGTCAGGGGGTGGCTCTGCATCGTTTATGATATTCATTCATATTTGATACAGCCTGTTTCTGGCGAAAATTGAATTCATTCTGCCTTAAAAGTCTTAAGAACTACTACTTCCGGGTCTGAAATCACTGTCCCCACAGCAGCCGCGTTCATGGGAAATGTAGTCTTTGGGTTGTTTGACTCGTTTCTAGTGTTTATATTGTGTTACTCTTTGGGTAAATGTGTACATTTACACCTTCAGTCGATGCTTCATATCCATATGAGTAAAAACGCCAGGGTGGTGTGTTTATTTTTGGAACACAGTTCTTATATGAAGCGATCTAAGATTCCCCAATGAGGATATCAACACAAAAAGTAAAGCCAAGAACCTGCGGAAAGCGCCCTCTACTGGCAGTGACGTCAGGACTTCGGTGCTCTATAGCTGTGGGAACAGTCAAGAGCAGCTGGTTGGCAGACCTCAATGTTCTGGCTGGAGTATAATCTTCCAAAAGTTCAGATAGAACTTATTTACATGATTATTAACAGTACAGGTAGTACAGTCAAAGGTTACGCTACAAGGATAACACAAAAAGAGAGCCCCAAATGGGGCTTGTTTCCATTGTGGTTCATTGTACTCAATTCATCAGTAATATACAAAAACTAGAAAGAGTGCTCCTCGTAGCACAGGTCTCCACCAGTAGGTTATTACGGATGGACGGACGGCAGATCTACAAGTTGATCCGCTGCTTTTGATACTTTTGTGTGGCGCTGCGGTAGATCAAGTAGGGCGTTAATTTACGGAAAAAAAACACAAAAAGATAAAATATGGATACGATAGGTTTCTTCTGCCCTACAGCAACGATATACAC
>NC_139953.1:16522166-16554666 GCF_963454915.1 Gymnoscopelus microlampas
GAGTAAAAGTACAAAAGTATTGGTATCAAAAGTAAAAGTACTAAAATGTTTGAAAATAGCAGATCGACAAGCCCCCAACGCGTCGCGATGCGACGCGTTGTGAGCTTGTAGATCTGCTATATAAGTATATTGCTCCAAGCCAGAACACAATCGTTTGATTGATCATTAAAGCAAACATGCTCTGAGAATGCACGCGGCCCACCCAGCCGACCACTTAGTGATCAGATGGGTGGGTCGCCAACGCTTTTGACGTTATCCAGTGGGCTCTCTGATCCAGAAGAGGTTGATATTACCATTGGTCTGTATCAACAGAATGACAGGCCTCAGGTGTTCTAATGATACACAAGCAGTCCCAAAGAAAAACATCCTATTGTATGATGATGGGTTGTGGACATTATAGTTTTGCTACACTCCACATACAAGTTATTCATCCGTCATGATTTTGCCTTCGTCTTATCTCATCTGATCTCTTCTCATCTAGGATAAGATAAGACCTTTGATGATCCCGTTGGGGAAATTCATGATCAGTCACCAAAGACATTATAATCTCCTCTCTTCTCAACTCCTCTCCTCTCCTCTCCAGTGAAGCCCCATGCAGTGAGAGCGTTGGGTGGGTCCACTAGCTGTGTGTGTGTCCTCTCTCGGGCACGGTGACAAGGGACCGGGGCGGACATTAGCAGCTGAGAGTTGTAATTAGTTTGCGGAGCCGCATCTGCTGAGGGGCAGTCATCTTTAATGAACATCAGCAATGCTAATGGGGCGTAAAATGACACTGGAAAATACAAGATGTTGTGGTCAACGAGAGAAACAGCTGCATCACTCAGACCCTTCACTTCTCCTCCTGTAACACGGTCCAAAATACTCTCTTCTACCCTTATTCCGGGGGTCTTCGACGTTTTTTTCAGGCCAAGGACCCACTAGCTGAGAGAGAGAGATGAAGCAGGGACCCCCCTCTACATATTGTGTAACATTGTGTTGCAGATTCAACTTTTTTTTTTACTTGGTCGGCTCTTTTTTCCCTCTACACCATACCTCTTTGCCAAAATAGCCGTTCTACAAGCTCACAACGCCTCGCGCTGCGAGGTGTTGTGAGCTTGTAGATTGTCTATTTTTGGCTAAAGTTCTCCTCAGAATAGGAATGCTAGGGTTCAAGTGGTTAATGTAAAACAAAAGATTTGGAGGCCCCCCTGTAGTAACTCTGAGGACCCCCTAGGGGTCCCGGACCCCCAGTTGAAGACCCTTGCCTTATTCTATTCTTAGTCAAAACAGACAGACAGAGTTGCAACTTTTCCCAATCTACAACAAATCTCTTATAGCAGATCTACAAGCTCACAACGCGGAGCATTGCACTGCGTTGTGAACTTGTAGATCTGCTACTTTTTGGCTAATGTTCCCCCCAAGCCCATAGAATGATTGAAGCCTCAGAAGCCATGGTGGCTAAATTTGGTATTGCAAGACTTCAGCATTTGGGATGCTATACTGCGCATGCTTCTATCGTCTGAAACGCTCTGCTCTACACTCTGTCCAGGACGTAGAGGTACTTCCGGGAAGTAGAGGTACTTCCGGGAAGTAGAGGTACTTCCGGGAAGTAGAGGTACTTCCAGGAAGTAGAGGTACTTCCAGGTGCTTCATACGCTTGTTAGCAACTTTCATTGAAATGAATAGGTGGGGTCCGGGGCTGTCCGCTCTAGATACATTATATCTCTATGGCAGTGGTTCTCAAACTTTTTCATGTCAGAGGATAGTGAGAGCAGCAGAGAAGATCACAGGTGTCCCTCTCCCCCCCCATATCTGACTTATACACAGATCAATGTGTCGGGAAGGCCATGAAAATAATGTCTGACTCCTCCCACCCTTCCAATCACCTCTTTGAACTCCTGCCATCTGGTAGGCAGTTCAAGAGCTTAGGGGGAAGCACAAGCAGGTCATCCAACAGCTTCTTCCCCAAAACCATCAGAACCCTGAACGCTCGCCACATATTGACCCCTAAAACGAACATCTTGAGGGATGAATAGCACTTTATCTATATTGCACTTTGAATGCATCAGCACTTATTGTTTTACCAATGTTGTCTGCTCTCTCTACTTTTTAATGTTTTTAACGGCCTCGCCTCTTTTTAATGTGTCTATTGTTTTTAAATGTGAAAGCACCATGAGTTGTGGAGAACGGTATTTTGCTCCCCTGTATGCCAAGTGTGTATTGTGGAAGTGACAATAAAACCGACTCTGATTCTGATGACAAGGACCCCCAAAATTATATGTATTTGGCTGCAGACCCCCATCTCAAAAATATTTTGTGCCAGAGATTTTTCAAAAATAGCAGATATACAAGCTCATAGCTTAAAGTATAAAATATGGTTAAAGTGGTTAAAATGATTGTGACGCTACATTAAACTACTTTTGCTGGGGACCCCCTGGTACCCCCTCAAGGACCCCTGGGGATCCCCGGACCCCACTTTGAGAACCAACCCCCCCCCTGAATAGGGAGAGTGGGGTTCAAGTGGTTAATTGAACCCTGAGACTGTACCAAATGGAACAAACAGACGGGCCCATTTGGTTCCATTTGTACACTCTTGGGAGTTAAATGAACGCAGAGGATTTGACTGCAGTACTTCTCAGATGCTTCAGATGGACAGCTTGGTGGTGAGGACAGACAGACAGACAGACAGACAGACAGACAGACAGACCTGTGTCAGTCTCTCTCTCTCTTTGTTCCTTCCTATCCGTCTCTGTCCAACTTATCTGCTTTGTGTGTCTGTTGCTGCTTCCAAAATGCTCTCTCACTGTTCTTTCTCCTGTCTTGTATTGTCCGTCTCTACTTACCTAGCTATTTATCTAGCCATCTTCCCATCAATCCATCATCGTACTATACAGTGGGGTCCATCAACTCTCCTCTCCCCTCCTCTGATTACGGCGTGTTTCTGCGGCGAAGTTGCCGCTTGTAGAACACAGGGTTTGACCGAGCCTTTGGTTTATTCATGAAGTTCAACGAGGAGCCCTTTGAAGACCATGAATTATTCAAAGGCAACACTTTTTTGAATTATCCTTCACTTTGTTAAATACTTCCTTGGCGCACGCGAGAGAGAGAGACCCCGCGGAGAGCCTTTTTTTCTCACGGTTAGCTGATGACGACGATACATTAGACAGATAGCGGTGTAAAAATAACAAGCGCCGACAAGAAGAGAGGGGGAGGAAAACCCAGCCGAAATGCACGCGCAACGAAGCCAATCTGTCTATGCTTCACAGAGACGTGTGTGGTGTGTGTGTGTGTGTGTGTGTGTGTGTGTGTGTGTGTGTGTGTGTGTGTGTGTGTGTGTGTGTGTGTGTGTGTGTGTGTGTGTGTGTGAGAGAGAGTGTGTGACAGCGGCCATGGCTCACGAGGCCTGAGGCTGCGTTATACAGCATTGTTGCTGTCAAGCAGAGACCTAATATGTCCAACCGTTCCTTTTTTATTACAAATTTGTTATAAAATAGCCGATCTACAAGCTCAAAGAGGCCCATAAGATATGATTTGTATTGTCAATTATTTCCAAAATTATTCCAAGTCTTTCACAAGATTTAAAAAAAAAGGTTTTGAAAATCTACCAGCTCACAAAGCGTTGCATTGCGACAAGTTGTGTGCGTGTAGATCTATGTTTGAATAGCCAAAGTACACAATAGGGTTGAAGTGGATAAAATATCATAAAACGGTAAATTATTTCTTTGGGGGACCCTCTAGAACCACCTCAAAGACCCCTGGGGGGGTCCCCAGACCCCATATTGAGAACCAATGCACTACAGATGCAGTTTTGCAGAGAAAAGGAAAACGACATACTCATTACGCAAAGTTCATTAATCATTATCTATCTTTAATTTGACAGATAATAACACAGGATCCAGTCTTAAAGTGTTATTTTGTCATTCAAGGAGTTAATTAGCTTGACGTCCTGTAAAAAAGGGGGGAAAAGACCATCATTTGTTTTCTAGGTGCTATCAATCAATTTCATTTTTTTGTTATTATCTTTTAGTACCACAATAGAAACAAGTCCCTAGGACTTTTTTTGTGTTATCCTTTTGGTTTGTTGCTGTACTTCCATGCTGTTCACATTTCTGTCCAATAAAAGTATTAAATCAATCAATCAAAGTTGGAGCACGGCTCTTCATATCGTCTCTGTCGGGTGGAAACCTCATATGTCCAAAACTGTTACTTTTCAGGATTCAAAATAATCAAAAGTAGCAGATCTACAAGCTCAAAACGAAAAACGATCTGCTACTTTAGTGTGACGCTGTAGTATGATCATTGATAAAGTAGGGCATTGAAAAGTTAGAATAAGGAGATAGGAGGTTTCTGCCCGACAGCGATGATATCAGAGTCAGACGGACATTTTGAGTGTGAATTGTGTTTTAGCCTGGATGACCCTGGCACACGCATGACAAGTCCATCAGTGTTAATCACTTGATCCCACGCATCCGTATTCTGGGGGGGAGGGGGGGGGGCATTCGCCAAAAATGCTAGATTTTCACGATTTTTCAAAAATAGCAGATATACAAGCTCGGTGCTGCGCTATGAGCTTGTATATCTGCTATTTTTGAATAGCAGATATACAAGAAATCTAAAATGACAGAGATGCGTTCCCGGATTGAATGGGTTAATGGTCTACCCAGCTAGACGCAACCTGCTCACAGAACTGTCAAAGAAGAGTAGAACTGTCCTTAAACACTTTTGAATACATAGGACCACAATGGAATACAATGGAAACAAGTCCCGCAAGGACTTTTTGTGTGTCCTTTTAGCTTTAATGTCTGACTGTACCACGTGCTGTTTACATGTCTGACTGATAAAGTATTCATTCAATCAAAGACTACTTTCGCTATTGGTCATACGACAAAGACTTGGCGTGTTAAAGAGGGCGGGCTGCCTTGGATGTGTGTGTGTATGGGTGTGCGAGCGTGTGCGCGCGCGCGCGCGTGCGTGCGTGTGTATTGGGGGTGGTTAATATGGAAAGGAGGACATGGCAAAATGACATCAAACTGCCGATGAACTCGCGGGGCTATTAGGGAGAGACGTGTGATGTGGTAACACGGTTGTCAAGCGGGGGCTCGCCGTGTAGCGATAGCGATGGGACCCCCCGCCGCTCCTCCTCCTCCTCCTTCCGATTGCTATAAGTCCAGCCAGCCTCGGCGATGTTCGGCTGCGTGCTAATCTGAGCTAGTGCCTCATTTGTTCAGCGAACAGAGACCTCGTCTCATATCACCGTGTCTGTCATGTACTGAGCTGTGTAGAGCACCAATGCTTGTCTTTTGCTCCAGTGGTCTCTCTCTCCCCCTCTCTCTCTCTCTCTCCCTCTCCTCTCTCTCCCTCTCCTCTCCCCGGTTCTCATGTTCTTTCAGCTCAATCTCGCCCATACAAATGCATTGAACAGGCGTGCACACACTCATGCATTCCTTCGCTCTCACTTTGCGTCTCTCTCTCTCTCTCTCTCTCTCTCTCTCTCTCTCTCTCTCTCTCTCTCTCTCTCTCTCTCTCTCTCTCTCTCTCTCTCTCTCTCTCTCTCTCTCTCTCTCTCTCTCTCTCTCTCTCTCTCTCTCTCTCTCTCTCTCTCTCTCTCTCTCTCTCTCTCTCTCTCTCTCTCTCTCTCTCATCTGTCAACATACAAATGATTTGCACACACACACACACACACACACACACACACACACACACACACACACACAGAGTCTCACCAGTGAAACTATACACCACCACCATTATAACACGGGTGTGAGAGAGAGGGTGCTGCACACACACACACACACACACACACACAGTGACGGGATCCTCAAACCCGTTCCGTGTCACTCCCGGTATACGGTCGTCTCACCCCATGCGGTCTACTCTCACGCGCCTGCGTGTGTGTGTGTGTGTGTGTGTGAGCAAAAAAAGCGGCGCGGCCAGGAGAGTGATATAATTAGAATGGAAATTACAGAAAGTTACAGGCGAGCTAAATCCCCCCGCGAATCGCACAGGCTAAAAATGTCCCGGGCAACGCCACTGGATGTATCACCATAGCAACAGCCTTCTACTGCACTCTATTTTCAGACCGAAAAGAGAGAGCCATCTCTGAGAGAGAGAGAGAGAGAGAGAGAGAGAGAGAGAGGGAGGGAGAGGGAGAGAGGGAGGGGGAAGGGAGAGAGAGAGAGAGAGAAATGCAAACACTGCTGTTTCTGTGGAAATTGATACATTATTCAAGTAGGGAAAACATCTCTGTGTGACTGAGAGCCTGGTTAAGGTGGTGAGTTGTATTAAGAACTCTGAAGGGAAGGCTATAGTAGAGGTTGCCAAGACCAGTACCAGGGTTCTGGTGGTTCTATACTGGTACTGTGACAGCTAAAGGGGTCTGGTTTCTGGACTGGACCAGGAATGGGGAGGAGGGCATGTCTCGGAGGGCACTGGTGTGACGGTCATACAAGGGCATAGGAGGATGGGATGGCGCGTTGCGTGTGTGTGTGTGTGTGTGTGCGCGCACGTGTGGGAGAGGGGGGGGGTTGCCTCGCACACACACCTCGGCGTAGGTCACGGATGAAATCCACACCGTCAAGGCTGGGGACATTAACGTCAAACAGCGTGGCGATAAGGCTTCCTCCCGGCGCTGCTAGCAGGTTCCCATCTGAATCAATCACGCATCAAATGGTCGGCGGCCGAAACCTCCTATCTCCATATTTTAATGTTTTTGTGTTTTTTCCGTGAATTAACGCCCCCTACTCGATCATACTATGGTGTCACACGAAAGCGTCAGAAGTAGCAGAGCCACGAGCTCGAAACGCGGTTCAAATCGGCGCGTTTCGAGCTTGTGGATCTGCTACTTTTGCTATTTTTTTTAAATACTGAAAAGTGACAGTTTTGTGACATGATGAGGTTTCCACCCGACGGAGACGATATGGTTAGCGCATGAAGCACCGGGGGGTATGAATTATACTACGGGGGGTGGGGGGGGATTGGAGTAATTTGGGCGTTACAACCGCTGCGGTGCCCAGTGCACGCTTGCATGTTAAAGTCAATAATAAGTCAAGGGCGAGGTGTCATTGTACAAGAGGAGACTATAGCAGCTCAATCTAAATGATCCAACATCTGATGGGTTTGTTTCTTTTCGGGGGGGTTTTCTTGTCGATAGATTTAAACAGATCTGACTGAGATGGATCAACCCCCGGTGGACACGAAGAAGTGATCTCACCCACACAACATGGCCCAGGCTCCTTTCAGTTCAATTACTCAATTCAGTTCATTTCCGTCAGTTGAAATCAATTGATTTCCAATTTGACTGAATTAAATGCAGGGGGTGATTTCATTAACAGCTATTACGTCTCTCTTTCTCTCTCTCTCTCTCGCACGCGTGCACATGCACGCACACACACACACACACACTGTGTATGTGACTCTCTCTCTCTCTCCATTGCCTTTCTTACCAGATCCATGCTCTCTCTCTCTCTCTCTCTCTCTCTCTCTCTCTCTCTCTCTCTCTCTCTCTCTCTCTCTCTCTCTCTCTCTCTCTCTCTCTCTCTCTCTCTCTCTCTCTCTCTCTCTCTCTCTCTCTCTCTCTCTCTCTCTCTCTCTCTCTCTCTCTCTCTCTCTCTCTCTCTCTCTCTCTCTCTCACCCCCCCACCACATTCTCTGTCCATCCTTCTTCCGTCCTTATTCAGTTCCTGCCACTCTCTCTCTCTCTCACTCTCTGTCTCTCTCTCCCTTTCTCTCTAACACACACGCACAAACACACACACACACACGCGCGCGCACGCCAGACTCTCTCCGTCCATCCTCTCTCCTCTTCTAATGTTTCCCCTCTCTCCCCCCGCGGGGGAGGGGGGGGGGGGTGTGTGATGGAGCTGGCCGGGAGGCATGGATCTCTCTCCATCGATCGGCTGCTGAATCACTTATCCCTTTCTCAATGGCCTTCATCACCACACTCACATTTGCACTCTCTGCATGGACACATCTCCTCACTGGGTCCAGCCCTTAAGCCCCGGGGCGCAGCCTGGAAAGCAGTGCATTACATGTGTAGGGGGACTGGAGGAGGTAACTGGATTGCTGAAAATGTACTGCTAACTAAACCCCCGGAAAAATACTTTAATGTGTCCAATTAACAAATCTTCGCTGTCGGGGTCAGAAACCTCTTATCTCCATATTCTAACTTTCTGTGTTTTAACAGTTTTTTCGTAGATAAACGGTCTTACTTGATCAAACTAACTGTGGTCACTGCCTGTGACCTGATCTGATCATCTCTAATGTCTTATTTGTGCCGATGTAAACTATAGAATATATATGACTCTGCAGAATATAATGTGCATTGCTTTAGTTGGTCGTATCGTACATACTGTGATGTTTGGTTTTGATACCCGTGGGAGATTTGATGTATTAATTAACCCTGGCATCGCTCTATGTCATTATAAGTGACATTTCCCACCAATTTTCTAAATCTTAAAAATAAAAGATGAAAAAATATCATTGTGGTGAACAGGTTTTTGACTGGTTGAAATAGGCATTCCAAGCGTGCTCAAATCACGATAAAGCACAACTTATCCGTGCTCAATTATAATATGCCATATCACTGTAAATATCTCTACCGCCATTGATACAAACACAAGTCAGCCCATTTCCATGGTAACAGAGACACTAATCTGTCTAGCTATGTTACAGGGCTTTGCTAGGATATACTGGAATCTTCGGTGTGTACAAACTAGTCCTTTACAAACTCGCTATTTGCTACCGTTCACCACTAAATGTGCTTAGATTTAGTTAAATAATGTTAATAAAAAATAAAAAATAAAAACCTAGTTGTCATGGTTTTGGGACTTTGTTGCTCTCTGGTGGCTGTCTCAGGTCATTATCAGCCTTGTATTGGTATCAAAGATGGATTTGTATGTGTTGCGTGTTGGGATTACGCCACCTTCTTATAAGCTACCACACCTGCGTTTCATTTTCAATGTCATAACCTTGATTAGATCAGTGCCTGTGGGTATTTAAACCACCGTTTCCTGCCTTGTTCTCTGCTTAGTCTTTGATGTTCACTTTGTGTTTGACTCTATAGCCAAGACTGTTATGCCTTGTTCCCTATCTCACTTGTGCCAAGTGCTGTGTGTTGTGTATTAATGCAATCTCTTTACTACTGAGTTAGAATGAATTTGCTCTCTCTTGCCACAGTCAATTGACCCAAAACGCTGCTTATAAAATCCAATCACACTGCATTTCTAAAATGTCAGGTCAGTTTGTGTTATCTATTTTAAACTCATTAATTCAAAGGAGATAAATATTTTCCAGATATATAACTTCACCAAGGTCCACGGCTCAGACTAGGGTCATGTCCATAGAAATAATATTAAAATGCAGCTATATTCTCACTCATTCTCTTCAGTCAGGGCAAGCAGTATTGCGGTCTTAATTGATGACGTAACCCATTAAAGTTGGGTAAAGAATATGCTATGCAGCCCTCACACCTACATCGTAACGCTGATCCGACCAATATGCCCATATATGGAGATGTCTGTATCCTTCAGTCCTTGTCCCTTTTGTGCCCATATATGGAGCAGACTGATTTGTTTGCGCCCGATGCCATGACAACACATTGAGGTTGGACAACACACTCGGGCGTAGCTGATTGGGAACTCCTTATATGGTTACGGCTGTGTCATAACGACATGAGCGTGACGACGTGGTCGGCCCGCCAGCCGGACCTCACTTAAGCCAATTTTTACATAAGATAACAGAAGTGCAGGAGTAACTTATCATATTCTAATAGAGCACCAAAGTCTGACGTATTTTACGCATCCTACCTGGGTCACGCCCCCCCCCCCCCCCCCCCATTCTGAATCCTCATAGACGTGTTTCATATTGTGTCAAATAAGAACTGTGTTCCAAAAATAAACAAACAAGCACGGTGGTTTGACTCATGGATATAAAGCATCAATTGACGGCGAAAAAAATCCGGGCAAGACCCGAAAAATTTCATGTGTGTGTCAAAGAGGTGCGCTCCCCCACTTCCAAAATTAGCACTACAACACTGAAGATGACCCAATGTTATTCTCCATAGATTAATTACTTCCGTTCATCCCATTACCCAGGGGATGAACAAGTGACGTCAGAACCGTTGCTTTATTTGTCTAATATTATGTGGAGTAAACAGGATGTAGATCAGATTAAATCAGGACTCATCTAAATGAATCACCTGACTCTTGTATCATTGTATTTATTTTACTGAGGTTAAGGTTAGAAATAAGTTTAGGGTTTAGGCATAGTATTACTGAGGTTAAGGTTAGAAATAAGTTTAGGGTTAGGCATAGTTTTACTGAGGTTAAGGTTAGAAATAAGTTTAGGGTTTAGGCATAGTTTTACTGAGGTTAAGGTTAGAAATAAGTTTAGGGTTTAGGCATAGTATTACTGAGGTTAAGGTTAGAAATACATTTAGGGTTTAGGCATAGTATTACTGAGGTTAAGGTTAGAAATACGTTTAGGGTTAGGCATAGTTTTACTGAGGTTAAGGTTAGAAATAAGTTAGGGTTTAAACAATAAAATGTTTAAACAGTTAGGGTTTAAACATTAGGCATAGTTTTACTGGGGTTAAGTTGGGGGGGGGGGTGATATGGGGGCCCCACATTAGCTCTTGAAACGGGCCCCCAGATCCTTAAGGCTGCCCCTGAAAAATAGTGAATCTTGAAACAAGCGATATAAAAAAAAGGAAGTTCTTTCTGATCTTCCAAGAATCTTCCTGTCATCCACCAGCAGCTGGTTCTTGATCCAAAGAGTGTGTGACTGGGAGGCTGTAATCTGAAGCACCGCCTGCCTTCCTCGGTTCTAGCCAAAAAAGCCACCCTAAACCCCCACAGCAGACCATCGATCACTTCCATTCACACACCGGGCTCGGCCTTCTAAGTGTTTTTCAGGGGGGCTCCCAAGTGGCTCTTTTAAGTTGTGAGTGCCAGTATTACACCAAATGTGATCTTCTAGCACAATTTGCATGAAAGAAAAGTGAGACTGCATGGTTCAAAGTGCTGCCGTCGTCATTGAAATCGCTTGTACGCTGTACACACAGTTTACAAAGTAAGTACAGTAAAGTAAAAGCAGTGTTGTAAAGTAACTACTGTAAGTACATGTACTCAAGTACTGTGCTTACAATTTTGAGGTCATTTTACTTTACTGGAGTATTTCCAATTTTCAGTACTTTTACTTCTACTCCACTACATCTCAGAGGCAAATATTTTACTTTTACTCCACTACAATTATTTGAAAACTTTAGTTACTAGTTACTTTTCAGATATAAATTATGATATCATGAAACATGCATTAACCACTTTAGACCTATTTTATACCTAGTAGTGACCCGCGGGTCCCGCGGGTCAACCCGCGGCGCTGGTGGTCGAGTCAGGATTTCAGAGGCAATTATGCGGGCTGCGGGTGAGCGGGTCTGCCGCTCTCACATGAAAAAAAAAACTATTTTGAACAACATGCTTGTTTATTTAGCCCATGACAATGTTGTGCTACTGTAGACATTTAAAGCGACTTTGGGTACTTAAAAGAGCGCTATATAAATCTGAGCTATTATGATGATGATTATCTTTTTTGCCCACCGCGGGTCGCGGGGCGGGTTGAGCCATAGATTTATATATGGGTTCGCGGGGGCGGGTTGAGGCGGGTTGGGTTCCGTGGCGGGGCGGGTCATGAAAAAACCCGACCCGCATCACTAATACCTAGGCTATTTGAAATTAGCCGATCTACTTGTAGATCGGCTATTTTCATACATTTGACTTACTTTTACTTTTGGTACTTTAGTATTGATACTTTTACTTAAGTATGGAATTTGAGTAGTTTTTCCACCACTGCCAGTCGCCATTCATTCATTTGTCCGTCACACTGCGGTATTCCCGTGAGTATTATAGAGGGATATAGTTAATGAATGAATCCATTAGTTGACTTTGTAATGCTTAGAAGGGTCACTGCGTCTTTGATGGGGGGGGGCACACACGTCTTTTACCACTTTGCTCATTTAGAACTGCTGCTTCCTTTCCGAGCCTGTACATCTGCTATTACTGTAGCATTCAATTACAGCATGGCTTAAAGCATAATATATCCTGGTGTTGGTGTAGGAGGAGAGGTTGAGATATCCATGTAAAGGCAGACAAACTGCTCTCAATGGGGGGGTCATAATCTTGTTGACACAGCCACTTTATGTGCCGAGTGCATTTTACTACACAGCACTAGAGTTTGTCAGCAGGCTCTCCCAAAAACCTCATTCTGTCTCCCTTTTCCTAGCGCGCGCTCTCTCTCTCTCTCTCTCTGTCTCTCTCTCTCTCTCTCCCCATGTGTTGGTCTCTCTTTCTACATATCGTTGCAGTCGGGCAGAAACCTCTTATCTCCATAGTTTAACTTTTTGTGTTTTTTTTTGTACATTAACGCCCCTACGTGATCACACTAGAGCGTCACACAAAAGCACCAAAAGTAGCAGATCTACAAGCTCGAAACGTGTCGCTTCGCGACACGTTTCGAGCTTGTAGATCTGCTACTTTTGCCGCTTTTGAACTTGAATCCTGAAAATGAACAGTGCTGGACATATGAGGTTTCCACCCGACAGAGACGATACTGTATATATATATAGCCTTGCACTGGAGCAGTCCCAGATACCACAGCCTATTATTACAGAGCCAACTCTTCCCACTATGGCTCCCACTGTCTGCCTATTTGACCTACATCTGCAACTGACTGACAGCTGTTGACCCCGGCTATAATGTAACGGAGATATCGTCTGCCTGTGTGCGTACGTGCGTGTGTGTGTGTGTGTGTGTGTGTGTGTGTGTGTGTGTGTGTGTGTGTGTGTGTGTGTGTGTGTGTGTGTGTGTGTGTGTGTGTGTGCGTTGTACTGTATGTGTGTGTAGTTGTCACGTGCTGCATGCATATACTGCAACTCCATCACCCTCCCAGGAATCGATGTAGCGTTTGCTAAAGCCTAATTTATACGATTTTGCACGCCAGAGTCTCACTGCAAAAAATAGCAGATCTACAAGCTATTTTTTGGTGTGGGACACCCACACGGAAGTAAGTATAAATCAAGCCTATACGGAAAGCTGCTATTGGAGGGTATGTGACCCCACTGGGCTTGTGTTAACCATCTGCATCTGTGTAACCACTTAAAAGCATTATTCTACACTTTGGCTATTCAAAAAATAGCAGATACAAATAGCGCGCACCGAGTGCCGCGCTATGAGCTTGTAGATCTGCTATGTTTTTTGAAAAATCTTGAAAATGTGTGCAAATCTTTGAATATTAATATCTTTTTAAAGCAAACATTTGTAACTCAAATCTTTGCCTCTGGGGGTCCCTGGAACAATGTTTTGAGATCGGCCTCAGGTCTTAATGAGTTAAACCCTGTATGGTTGACTGGAGTCCCTCAGGGTGTGTTTTCTGTTATTGTGGGGAAAGCTTTCGTTGAAAATAGCCGATCGACAAGCTCAGAGCTTGTCGATCGGCTGTTTTCAGCGAAAGCTTTCCCCACAATATGGATGCTGTGGTTTGAGTGGTTAAAGTGTTCTATCACCAGTGATGGACAAAGTACTTACTCTGTTCCAAGTAAAAGATTTGTATTCAAAAGTTTACTTGAGTAAAAGTACAAAAGTATTGGCATTGAAATATACTTATAGTACCACAGTAGAAGCACTCAAATCTTTCAAAAATAATGACAAACGTTTTCGAAAATAGCTGATCTACAAGCTGATCTACAAGCTGATCTAACGCGCGTGCATCGTGCAGCATTGCAGAAATCTGCAAAGTAACTATAGCAACTAAAGCTGTCAAATGATTGTAGTGGAGTAAAACAAAATTCTATATTTGACTCTGAGACGTAGTGGAGTAGAAGGATAAAAAAATAAGTGGAAATACTCAGCAAAAGTTAAAGTGCCTCTAAAGTGTTCTTCAGGACAGTACTTGAGTAAATGTTCTTAGTTACTTTCGACCACTGTCCATCACTGTGCGTTGTCAGATGTTGTCCTTCTCTACTTGGGGTTTGTAGTCCTGCCCCTTTTTCCCTCTCCTCGTCTGTCCTTCCGTCCTCCAGAGCTCTCGCAATACTTTGCTAAATGTCTTCCATGATTAACCCATTAAGACCTGAGGCCGATTCTACAAAATATGTCTTCTAAATCCTAACAGTTTTCCGAAAAACGTATGTTTCTATGTCAGTGGTCCTCATATTTTCATGTCAAGGACCCCCAAAATGATATGTATTTGGCTCTGGTCCCTGGAACAAATATTTTGTTCCAGGGACCCCCAGAAGCAAAGATTTGAGTTACAAATGTTCGCTTTAAAAAAAGATAAATTCAAAAATAGCAGATCTACAAGCTCATAGCGTGGCACTCGGTGCTGCGCTATGAGCTTGTATACAGTATCTGCTATTTTTTAATAGTCAAAGTGTAAAATAATGCTTTTTATAGCTCAAATCTAAAAATGACACACAGATGCGTTCCCGGTTTAAACAGGTTAATCTCCCTGTCCGTCTCTCACAGCACCCTCTCTCTCTCTTTCTCTCTCTCTCTCTCTCTGCCTGTCTCGTCTTTCTGTGTCTCTCACTTCCTTCACTCCATCTCTACATCTATTTTCTCTCGTTCTCGCTCGCCTTCAATCTTTTTTTCAGCCCCTCTCTCTCTCTCTCTCTCTCCCCCTCCCCTCTCTCTCTGTGTATGAGCATGAGTCATCAGGGAGGTAGGTGACGTCACGTGTACCACCGGAGGTCAGAAGCTCGGCTTGCTGACAAGACAATGACAAATCATCACAATCGTCTCTCTCTTGTGACGAAAATAAAGTTAAGCACAAACGGGAGTGTGGGGGGGCTACGCGTGTGTGTGTGTGTGTGTGTGTGTGTGTGTGTGTGTGTGTGTGTGTGTGTGCGCGCGCGCGCGTGTGAGTGTGTGCATGCGTGCGCTCAAGAACTCAGAAAGTCACCAGAGAACGTGAGAGACAGAGATGATGGAATGATAGGCAGAAAAGTTACATCAGTTGCGGAGGGAGAGTGGAAAGCAATAGATAAAGAAGAGTATAAAGAGTATAAGAGAGAGTGAGAGAGAGAGTGTGCGTGTGCGCGCGTGCGTGCAACGTGCGTTCACACCCGTGCGTGTGTGTGTGTGTGTGTGTGCGGGCATGCATGCGTGTGTTGAAACCGAGAGATGTGAATTATCAGAACACCTCCAGGAGTTTGCCTTTGCCCCGGACAAGGTTAGCTGCTGGTGTAGTTCTCACCCGGCCTCAGTATCTATCTCTGCTTGACAAAGTATATAAAGCTGTCACGGCACAACAGGGGATTTGTCTTTACAGCATCGGATCCCTTTATCTACCTTGTTGTGTTCAATAGAAAACGACAACGATATCGTATGTGTTGTGTTCCCAACGCTGCTGCCTGCCTGCCTGCCTGGCAGCTGAAGGAGCTCCTCCGAGTTTATTTTTAGCGCACTGCTCCGCTGCCTTCCATCCAGGTGCTGAAAGTTTAAAACATTTCCACGTTTTCACCCCAGAAGCACAGAGAGAGGCTTCTATTTCGACAGTCTTGAGATCAGCTGGGTGCCGAAGAGCAAGTCCTCAGTGTTGCCACTTTTTTTTCCGAGAGAAACAAGCAAGCCAGGTCTATGAAAACAAGCCCAAAATAAGGGACTTGGCCATTATGGGCACTTTAACCTCTATCTACATACTACATACTTACATTACATCTACATACTCTTTGAAAATGGCCGATCTACAAGCTCATCGCGACGCGTTGTGAAAAAACATGGAATGTTATTGAACACTTTAACAACACAAATCTTGTATGGGGGGTCCCTTGCCCGACATAGTTTCAAATGGGGGTCCGTGGACAAATACATATTAATTTGGGGGTCCTTCACATGAGAATTTTTGAGAACCACTGGTTTAAACAAGATTAGACAACAAGCCTAAATAAGCAACTACACTTTAGAAAGCAAATTTACAAAAAAAAACAAGCCCAAAGTCGCTTATAATAAGCAGACTTGGCAACACTGGCAATCCTCCCTCAGTGTATGTGAGGAATGCAATGCAGTCAGTGAGGTTATCCAGCAAAATCTATATAAGGATCTGTGGAACCATCTTGGGTTTTCCCCCCATACGGTAAAAAGGACAATCGACAGTACATCAGTGCCAGGTGATATGAACTTAATATAATTGGTAAGACCCGAAGGAAGTAAGGAAGAGGCCCAAATTCTTTCCAATAGGGCTGCATAGAGCCTATTGTGCACATTACGGACGCTCTGCCCTTCAAAGACGCACTGCATTGGAATCAACCCCCTATTCTCCCCCATGGTGCATATAGGAACTTTAGCCCCGCACCACCACCACACCCGAGCCCCATATCTCATTGTATCCTTAGTTCATTTCGTGTTTTACAACTACGTTCTTTATTTAAACAAATGACTTATTATTCAGCCTTCAGCCGACGTCTCCCTCCACTTTGTCACGACTTTAGAGAACCCAGGTCGTTGACAACGTACACTTTTCTCTCAGCAAATCACCGCAGAGCAGCGCTAATACCCATGGAGCCCGCTCAGAGGGCGAAGTGCCTGTGAGAAATATAACATGGTTTAGCATTTAAAGTTGTGTGTGCACGGAATTAAAATGTATGTATTCCTGTGGTTGGGAAAATATGTCAAGAAGGCAACGCAGAGGCATTTATTTATATGGGGAGCTATGTAGGTTGCTGGATATCATTTTAATGCTGCAGTGGCTTATACCAACCTGTTATTATCGCCATTCATCAACTTGTCATGGTTAGGGTTTTTTTTCTCTCTTTTTTTCTCCTTCCTTTGCACTCTCATTGGCTGGCACGGGTCTGTGTACTTTTTAGCGTAGCCTGCTGGGCACCTCAGGACAGCAGCCCATTAGACACAAAAGATATATATTGCAACGAATGATGGGAAAATGTCCATATTGAGATTTATATCTCATATATTGAGATATATATCTCAACAGTGCAAGAGGAAATAATTCGACCAAATCATCTTCTCTCGTCTGTATCTCTTTTTGGCTTCACCTTTGACCCTGTCGATAAGCGTTGCTGTAGCTGTCCTGTCTGTCAGACATATACATAACAAGGAAGTACAGTGTTAAAACTGTGTTATTAAAGAAGGCTCTGTTCCATTCTAGTCGAGTCAGAGTGCTGATATTATGCATGTTGACTCACTGGAAACACTCTGCTACATCAGTGGGTCTCAAAGTGTGGTCCAGGGACCCTCATGGTTCCTTGAGGGGGTTCCAAATGGCCCATAACTCTGAGAGTGTACAAATGGAATCAAATGGACCAGTAAGGGTCCATTTGGTTCCATTTGTACACTCTCAGAGTTATGGGGGTCCTTGAATTTAAAAAGTTTGAGAACCACTGTTCTACACTAAATGGAACAGAGCCTTCATTGGTAACACCTGTGAAGGAAGTAGGGAAGAGGGAGGGGGGGCTTGTCAGCATGGGAGTGAACAGTGACGGGTATAGGGAGTGGAGGTGCTACAATACCAACTCCCGGTGGGGGCTCCAACACTGGCAGATGAGCCAGTATGGGCAGCTAGTGGCAAGACTACACAGAAATATGTGGAAGATTCTGGAATTGGCATAACGACTGAATGGGGAGGGTGAAAAGACGGGGTAGGGGAGGAATAATTGGCTACTCTACATAAAAAAAAAAGAATACAATGAGATGAGATCATCATGTTCTTTTAGTATTAGAGCACCAGGGCCCAGGTGCTTCAGATAAGCTGATCAGCATTTCACCCTCCCTGAGTACTTGCTGCCAAACAGAAACAGAAGACATACTGTAGGTTGTGTCTGAATACTGAATATTGACTACCCCCTATATAGGGAGTCAGATGTACTGTAGAAGAGGACTATATAGTGCACTGCTTTTCAAACTTTTTCATGCCAAGGACCCCCAAATTGATATGTATTTGGCAGTAGTGTATGACACCTCCTTTCGATGGGAATTTACATTTACCTCCCCTTTAACTGGGCTTTTTCAGGTCAGTTTTGAAAGAAACCAGTGTTACACATCCTTTAATGGATGGTGTCACTGTCAGGGCACTCCACATTTTGGTGGCAGGGTAGGGAATGTGTGTACAATTTTGGCATGTAGCAGGCGCTCTTATCCAGAGCGACTTACAATAAGCAAGGTAATCACATACATCAAAATGCAGAGAAAGAGAGTTTAGTGCCTCAGTACACTATGGATCACAGGTAAACCAAGAACCTAGCATCAGTCTAACTCTAAACAATAACCTGTACATTGAAACTATAGGATACCGGGTATCAATGAACCTGAATTGCATTTTAACATCGTGGCCAAGAAATGAACAAAAAAACATGAGAACAAATGACCATGATGTGTCTACATGGTTGTCATAATCTAGGTCAGTCACTAGCATCAAACAAGCAGAGTACGGGGACAAACACCAAGGCTCTTGGTCGTTGGAACCGAAGCCAACAGGGAGTTGTCTATATGGAAATAGTGAGATCCTGCATGGGGCAGGACTTACCTGGGAAGAAGAGCAGCTCGGTCTTGTCTAGGTTCAGCTTGAGGTGGTGGCAATCCACTAACTGTGAGGTGTCAGCCAGACATGTATTCTTCCACCTGAAAGGCATACAGGGAGGGAGGAGAGGAACAGTTGAGTGTCACCTCACCAGCATAACCGCATAACAGTGATAGGAGAGCTTGTGAGCAGAGAGGATGTGTGTTAATGTAATGCACATTGTAAAGTGCTTTGGATGAAGGTGCTATTTACAGACAGACGGACAGGCCGACCGAGACAGACAGACAGACAGGCCGACCGAGACACAGACAGACAGACAGACAGACAGACAGACAGACAGACAGACAGACAGACAGACAGACAGACAGACAGACAGACACACACACACACACACACACACGTAAATATAATCTCCGCCTCCCAGCAAAACAATTAACTGTAGCCATTCTAACTGTGCACCTCGTACTGAGGTACCGAAAGACAACACACCAACCAACTAAGGCACTGCACAGCACTATAGTGCACTACATCATGGTTTGCCCATTTGAACGAATATTTCAAATGCCTTTATCTGTATTAAAATTGCTATTTCTTTGAATACAGTGGAAAAACAAGCTAGCTGTGATATCCAACAACACCATAGCCTGTATCTCCGCTGCTTTCTCAGTGAACACACACACACACACACACACACACACACACACACACACACACACACACACACACACACACACACACACACACACACACACACACACACACACACACACACACACACACACACACACACACACACACACACACACACACACACACGGGTCAACTCTAGTGAACCTGTTGAAGCCATGAGCGATAGAGAGAGAGCGCATACTGACTCAACTTGGTCTTTATTATGGCCTTGTTTGCTTAAATTATTACAGCCTGGGCCTCACCTTTAAAATGTCACCACTCTTTAATCAGTGTGTGTGTGTGTGTGTGTGTGTGTGTGTGTGTGTGTGTGTGTGTGTGTGTGTGTTGGCAGCACACCACCCTCCAGCTTATGTGTATCATTGTGATTAGCGAGGAGTGAGTGAGTGAGTGAGTGCTTGTGTATAAAGGAGGGACAACAATGGCGGGATGGGGGTGTGAGGGGTGGAGAGAGATGGAGGGAGAAGGAAAAGAAAAGAGGACAAAGGATAATGGTTGAAGCATCACTCAATTAGACAGTATATTGGCAGCTTAGGTGGTCATGGAGCTTACAGGAAGTCAGGAACCCTCTCTCTCTCTCATCACTTTTATACTTGACACGTACACGAGACAGAGGGTGAACAAGGGAAGAGCGAGAAGAGGGAGGGATAGACGGACAGATGGACGGAGGAAGGCAGATAGAATGTATGTGTGTGTGAGAGAGAGAGAGAGAGAGAGGAAAAACTTCATCAAAGTTGAAAAGGAGGCAAAGAAAGTCTTTGGTGAGACAGAGAGAGGGTGTGGGATATACTGTTAAGCCCCTGATAAGATTCAAGAGGGTTTTATTCATCACTCACCCGGCCATACAGATATACTGTAGGTACAAGGAGCCAAATGTCGCTGTGGCATGTTACGCACGACTGCGCTAACAACACCACCATAATACAACATCATAACAAGATCATAATAAGAATACTGGATGTAATACAAAATAAGAAAAATAACAAAGAGAAGAATGAAGTTGACTGCACTCGTCTAGCCGTCTATAAGGGGGTTGGTCTGTAAGAGTGTGTGTGTGCGTGTGTTCCGGAAGCTCTAATCTTGCAAACCACTGGACCGATCAACGCCAAACTTTATACACACACTGCCAGTAGGCCAAAAAAGTACCTCCACTGATTTGTTATATCGTCTCTGTCGGGTGGAAACCTCATAGGTCCAAAACTCAAATCAAAAATAGCTAAAGTAGAAGATCTACAATCTCAAAACGTGTTGCTTCGCCAAAGATTGTTAATTTAGGAAGAGACACCATCCCAATTGGAGCCACTAGAGGCGAAGCAGTACACAAATCCTACAAGGTCTCCTAAGTAGGCGTGGTTTGCTTCTCCCCCGACCATCCCACCACCCTCCCCCTCCCCGGCTGACGTCGTCATGTGGATGCGCATTGTATTGCAGAGCCCTCATCCAGTGGATGTGACTGACTGAACAGAGACTTGCATGCTGACAAACTTGTCTTTGTACAGAAAAGCTTTTAATTTGCACAGGTGTTGTGAATGGCCTGATTGTGAACGTGAACGTTATTGCACACTGCTATGGAGAAATAACAGATGGCAAAATGATATGATTCCCAAATCATACCCCATCAACCAAGACAGTTAATAATAGAAAATTAAATTATTGCGCAATGGAACACACATTTTAGTAAACTTTTAATATGTCCATAAGGATTTCATGTACTATATTCACATATAGAATATTATCAGTTTTTAGAACTTCTTATGGGGACAGACTCCGACAGAGCATAGAGTTAAAAATAAGGGACAGAGACCTCTATGCCTCGTCCGTCAGGCAGTAGATGGACTCTTCAGATATCTTCCCAAATCTCGCGAGAGTGTGTTGCTGGGACAGAGAAAGGTCGATAACGAAATAGATTTTCTCCTGATTTGCGTCTCTGAAAAAAAAGCCAGTTTAGGATGAAAATCTTGTAAATATTGTGTTGCTTGTGACGATCGGGTCAAATATTTATTTCAGTGACCATGGGGCTAAAGAAAGGTTCAGAAGCTGTGTTCACGTTCACTCTTCCACTCTCCTAAAAAGGCGTCCACCGACGTCACGCAGATACGGGAAGTAAACCGGAGATGGCATGTCTTGCTATTTCCGTCTTGGCTTCGCGCCGTGTTTCGAGCTTGTAGATCTGCTACTTTTAATGCTTTCGTGTGACGCTGTAGTATTATCAAGTAGGACTAAAGGTTAATTTACAAAAAAAATAAAAAAAAAATAGAATATGGAGAGTTTCTGCCGACAGCAACGATTATGTTTTATACCTTTTAATTCAAGTCAATGAGGCTTGGCTGGCTGAAACCTGAAACAAGTCATAGATGACTGATGTCACAGGCTGGCCACATAAAGTCTGAGTTCAACATGAAAAAATTATTATCTGCCGTTAACTTGCTGCTCATGTTCTGTTTCTCTTGTGCTCTGATTTGCTCAGGTTTAACAACCAAACCAGAGAGCTCTCCAGCACTGACGGCCATCCATTCAACATACTCATGCCATGCGGGTGAACGAACGGCCACCGCTATAATGGCTGACAACGCGGCAATGGCGCGGCACACACTGCAAAAACTATACAATGACTGTCAGCCACAGCAGACGCTCCAGAATGGCTTTTCGTCCGGTTTTTGTTGTTGGTTTCTGTCGATGTTAGCTTGTGTGTTAGGGCTCTTAGGACAAAGACAGACATACAAATAGACAGACGGTGAGGTTAAGCAGTCTCCTGTTCTTAATTAGACATGAGATCATGCTTTGCCCCCATAATCATAAAAGCAAGCGAGCGCACACGCACACGCACACACACACACACACACACACACACACACACACACACACACACACACACACACACACACACACACAATTTCGCAGCGTTTGAACCTGACTTCAGATATGTATAGGGTTTAATCCGCGCCCGGAGCGCTGCAGAGATAACACACAACAAAGACTGAGAAATGATAGACGCCATTTTAGTCGATTCAGCTCCAGGACACGATTAGAGAGAGACCTGCAGCAGGTGAGACGCCTCGGGCTACAATACTACCCCAACGTGTGTGTGAGAGAGAGAGAGAGAGAGAGAGAGAGAGAGAGAGAGAGAGAGAGAGAGAGAGAGAGAGAGAGAGAGAGAGAGAGAGAGAGAGAGAGAGAGAGAGAGAGAGAGAGAGAGAGAGAGAGAGAGAGAGAGAGAGATGGGGAAAGAGATTGAGGTGGAGATAAAAGAGAGACCTAACTAATTCTCTTTATTGGCAAAACTATCCTATTAAGCACTTAAACCCTACAGTGTACTTACTTGACTGGGGTCAACCCAGGGCACTATACGTGGTGCTTTTTTTCCCTTCTACAAGAGTGGTTCTCAAACTTTTTCATGCCAAGGATCCCCAAATGTATTTGGCCGCAGACCCCCATTTCAAAATGCATTGTGCCCAGGATCCCCAGAAGAGAAGATGTTAAAACAAACGTGCCGTTTACATTTCCGCCTAATAAAGTATTCAATGAATCAATCAATCTCCATGATGCTTTGTAATTTGGGTCAAAGATTAAATGTGCTTCATTTACAGTAGCTCTTCAAAGCTACTCAACCATCACTGCAAACAGACCTCTTCATTTTGAACACCTCAACCACAAACGACAGGAAGGACAGGCTATTGCTAACTCTATAGGTTCTACACAATATACAAACATTTCCTCTTCCTGCCATAAAGAACAGCTATAGCTGACTCTAGGTTCTATATGTGTGATCTATATGTGCCACATGTCTGTAGTCATGGCCCCAATGCGTTTCTCTATACACCAGAATAGCAACGTATCAGCGTCACCACCATTGTTGCGCCCATTTCTCGGGGGTATTCTTTCAATAGTAACACCATGCTATATGACCTACATTTCGCTTATATTTGTCAACAAAAAGATGTGTGGAAGTGATTTGACGTGACGTCAGCAGTTCGGAGCAGCTATAGGCTGGAGTTGAAAAAAAGCTCCTTGTTCTCAAAAATAAACTTACAACGGAAATGCTCAGAATACTTCCAGCTTGTTGGAAATATGATAAAAAAGAGAATATCGGATAGTGTTGTCAAACAATATAACGTCTCTGTCGGGTGGAAACCTCATACAGTATGCCATAACTTCCATAAGTTACTTTTCAGGATTTAAATAACAAAATAGCTAAAGTAGCAAATCCACAAGCTCAAAACAAGCTTGTGGATCTGCTACTTTTTATACTTTTGTGTGACGCTGTAGTGTGATCAAGTAGTAGGGCATTAATTTACGAAAATTACTTTTTCTAGTTAAAAACTAGAAAAAGTGCTATTGTGGGCCAGCAATGTTCGGAATTCACCACTCAGGATGGGATATGAAAAATCGGATAATGTGTACCGATTGAAGTGATGTTTGGACTAAATCTGTAGGAATAATATCAAAAAAATTGTTTTGCAAAAATGGGCCTCCTGGTGGCGCTATGACAGGACAATGTGGAAAAGGATGGCATGTCTTCCTCGGCCTAGTGGGGATATGCGTGCAAAGTCTCACAGCAATCGGACCCGCATTTTGATCAAAACGAGCCACTCCTGCAAACTTTAGATGCCAAACTTAGCCAATCAGAATGGAATATGAAAAATCAGACAGATACGTGTTGATTACATGACTATAGAGATAATGTGTACCGATTTCCGTGATGTTTGGACAAAATCTGTAGGAGTAATATCAAAAAATCTGTGTAGCAAAAAACTGCCTTCTGGTGGAGCTATAACAGGCAGATGTGAAACATTTGGGGCAGAGGTTCTGCTCTGGCATCCAGGGAGAGTGTGCACAGTTTCACGTCGATCGGGCCAGCGGTGCCGGAGATGAGCTGTTCACTAGACAGACAGACAAACGGACACACGTACACACACACGGACGGACAGGGTGCAAAACATATTCTCGGCCATGGGCTTGGTGGAGAAAAATACAGTATGGAGATAAGAGTTTCCAGCAACGATAAGCAAATTTAGGTCAAATAGCATAGCGTTGCAATGGAAAGCATACCCGAGAAGGGACACGACTATGGTGGTGATGCGTTTGGTGGTCTAGTTTTGTACAGCTGCCCCATGGAGAGGCGCCTGGTACAAAACAGTACTGAATATACTACCTGGACTCCTGCAGTCCTGTGAATTACTTTGACACTTTATTGTATAAAGTTTTTGCTCAACAGCCCAAGGAAATCTCCTAATTGGGGCATTGAGGAGTGATCCCTCTATCTTCTGAATCCATTGCAACACAGGCAACTAACTACATGCAGGAGGGAAGATCTGTCTGACCATGTAAGTCTAGAGATGTCAGAATCTTCCTAAATGCCTATTTGAGCAGTGACTGAGAAGTGAAAGCAGCAACCTCGTTTAACACACTCTGCAGCAAACACTAACACCAGTCTCCACATCCTTCCTGACCTGAAAAATATGAGTAAGAAAGACTGTGTGTGTGTGTGTGTGTGTGTGTGTGTGTGTGTGTGTGTGTGTGTGTGTGTGTGTGTGTGTGTGAGAAATAAATGAAGAGATGGAAACAAAAAGTGACTGACATACAAAATATCGATTATGACTGTGGTGACAGTCTGAAAACACGGTGGTCCCTCGGCCGGGGGGGGGGGGGCACGGACAGACTCGAACCCGGCACCGTTGGAAGTGGCTCGCCAGCCCGGATCCAACGAGCCAGCCCCCGTCCCAACCAACGCTCGAGCGCTATCGCCGTTTGAAGCCGAAAATCACCGGGCAGCAAAAGCTGTCTGTCTCTCTGCACTGAGGAGCGCCGTGTGACGCGAGGTTACTGCCTGGCAGAATGGAGAGGGGCACACGGGCACGGGCACGCGCACACACACGCGTTGGAATGTCAGAGCTGCAGCCGCGCCGACTCTGTCTGTGCTCCCTCACATGCACCCACGCACACGCACGAACGACCGCACACACGACTGCACGCACGCACGCACGTAATCTTCCTGTGATTACTTTCCATTTACTTTGTTCGCCATTTATTAACCATTTATAGAACCATATCGGCCAAGAAAAAAGAAAAGAAAAAAATGCTGGAAACCGCTTATCTCCACATTTTAACTTTTTTGGTAAATTAACACCCCTACTTGATCATGCAGCATCACACAAAAGTATCAAAAGTAGCAGATCCGCAAGCTCGAAACGTTGACGTTTTTTTATTTGAATCCTGAAAAGTAACAGTTTTGGACAGTTTTGGTTTCCACCCGACAGAGATGATGTGCAATGTATTTAGGATTCAGAAATGTCAACATTCAACATATATGAGCTTTGCAGAAATGTACCCTTTACCGTTCACCGTAGATTTTTCTCATTTCCTTAACCACTTAAACCCTGTGTATACTTCATTGACCGGGGTCCCCCAGGGGTCTATACGAGCCCCCCTACTTTTTTCCCCTCAGTCTCCCTATGTCTCAGTCTAAAATAGCCGACAACATTTCAAAACGCAACACGTTCTGCTACTTTTGCTGCAAGTTCACCTATTTTTGCGGGATGTCACTCCTACTATGACATGCCTAGAATAAGGACATTAGGGTTTAACCCAAGACCTGAAGCCGATTCTACAAATGTCTTCAAAATCCCAACAGTATTCTGAAAAACGTATGTTTCCATATCAGTGATGGTCAAACTTTTTCATGTCAAGGACCCCCAAAAGGACCCCCATCTCAAAATATTTTGTTCCAGGGACCTCCAGAAGCAAAGATTTGAGTAAAAAATGTTCGCTTTAAAAGGATATATATTCAAAGATTTGCACACATTTTCACGATTTTTCAAAAATAGCAGATCTACAAGCTTGTATATCTGCTATTTTTTAATAGCCAAAGTGTAAAATAATGCTTTTTAGCTCAAATCTAAAAGATGCGTCCCAGGTCTTACGTCTTTAAGTGGTTAAATTATTCGGAATAACTATTCCGTATAATTGCGGGACCGGTGTGATCTTCTACAGTGACTGTAATGACGGCTTTGGCATATACAAACGTATTATGTCATGCCATTAATGAGATGGAGAGGGGTGAGGACAGAGTGGGGCGGATAGAGGGATGGAGAGAGGGGATTTAGGGGGTCAAGACAAGGACAGAGCAAGATAGAGGAAGTGAGGGAGGGGAGGAGAGAGAACATTTGTGGAAAAGTAGAGAGAGAGAGAGAGAGAGAGACAGACAGAGAAGACAGGTCAAGGACGTGAGTGAGGGAGAGGACAAACCAAGGGGGACAAATGAGTGTTTGGGGAAGAGATGGGACCACGACCATACTCAGAATGACAACAACAACCAAAAATACCACAAGAAGGACACTGTGAAAGAGGAGAGTGGGTCTTAAAGTGGAGTCCGGGGACCCCCCCAGGGGTCCTTGAAGGGGTTCCAGGGGTCCCCAGCAAAATCAGTTAATACAGCAATCCCTATTTTAATACTTCCGCTCTTCAAAAATAGCCAATCTACAAGCTCACAACACCTTGCAATGCAACTGGGGGCTGGCACAAAATCTTTTCAGATGGGGGTGAAAACCTCATACGTCCAAAGCTGTTACTTTTCAAAATTCTAATTCAAAAACGGCAAAAGTAGCAGATCTACAAGTTCAAAACGCGCCATTCGTGCCGCGTTTCGAGCTTGTGGATCTGCTACTTTTGATGCTTTTGTGTGACGCTGCCGTAGGATTGGTCGGGCGTTAATTTACAACAAAAAAAAACACACAAAAAGTTTGAATACGGAGATAAGAGGTTTCTGCCCGACAGCGAGGATATGAGAACCACTCTGGAGCATATATATAGGGAAGCGGAGAGAAGATAGCACTCTGGCGGCGACCAACAGCAGGTTAATTTGCTCCTGTCAGAACATGGGCTTTCCCCTCTTATCTGTGTTGTCCTCCTCGGTGCCGGCTGGCAGGTTGGAGCGCCAGGGCTCAGGCATTGTTGTGTTCGGCTGAAGGAGGACGACAGAGAGAGAGAGAGAGAGAAAGGGGGAGAGAGAGAGAGAAAGAGAGAGAGAGAGGGGGGATCGACGGAGCTCTCTGCTGTAATCCTCTAATTATGTCAATTACATGGCTGGAGAGCGAGGGAGAGGAGCAGGGACTTCCTTCCTTCTTCACCCCGAACGCTCCTCGTCCTCGTAAAAAAATAAACCGAGAGAGAGAACCTGCACACGCGCAGGTGTACGGGGGAATGTACACACTCACGCATGTACAGTATACACAGCACACACACACCGGAATGGACAGAGAACTTACAGTAATACACACGTATAGATAGATATATACCCTAATTATGGTTAAAAAAATGTCGTTAATTAGGGTAAGTGATTTACTTTGGTTAAAATAAGTGCTAAATAGCTCTATATTCTGATAGTACTCATTGCTATAGAGTGTTTGTTCAGTAAAAGGAGTCTCCATGTCTCTCCAGCTCTTTATTAAACAGAAAAAGCATTTTCAGTGCTCTCACCTGATTGGCTTAAATGTTGTCACCTACTTGAAAATGTACATATATTCTGTTTACTAAAGAGCTGGAGAGCCCCCTGTGACCGAACAAACGCTCTTTAGCAATGATTACTATCAGAATATAGTACTTTAAATACCTACTTTAAATAATAATTACCAAAAAATATTTAATTATAATGTTTTTAATATATTTTCATATGGTTGACCGGAGTCCCTCAGGGCTCTATACTAGTGTCCTTTAGTTTTTTTGTTATTTTGTTAGCTTTCGCAGGAAAGTAGCAGATCGACAAGCTCACAACGCGTCGCGCTGCGAGCTTGTCGATCTGCTATTTCCTGCGAAAGCTTTCCCCACAATACGGATGCTGGGGTTTGAGTGGTTAAGGAGCACTTCACCCATTTTCAACCGTAGCTTCATATAACTGGTCCTCACTAATGCTCATTATAACATTGCACCAATTCTGTCTACTACTCGCTCTGCGTATCATTAGTGGGCTGTATGGACAGTTCAGAAAACTGACTGCCGATGACATCGTTGATGCGGATTCCAAAAAAAGTACAGCCTTTCTCTTCCTGTAAATCCTGATGTCGGTCGGCATATCGGGATTGTTTATGGTTATGTCTGAGTCAGTGACGTGGTCTACATATGGGCGTATCGGGTTTGTTTATGGTTATGAGTCAGAGTGACGTGGCTGTGGGCCGCCCACCCGCCCGCCAGCCTGCTGGCCCGCCCTCCCATTAGCCAATTTTAATATAAGATAAAAAATGGCTGACACGCTCCTTAAACTTTCAATAAGTTAGAATGGGGGCGTGTGTGAGGCATAGAGGTAAAACACTGGCCCAGCACCACATAGAGGTAAAACACTGGCCCAGCACCACATAGAGGTAAAACACTGGCCCAGCACCACATAGAGGTAAAACACTGGCCCAGCACCACTTAGAGGTAAAACACTGGCCCAGCACCACATAGAGGTAAAACACTGGCCCAGCACCACAGAGGCAGCGGTGCCTATAAGAACACAATAGACCTTGTCAATGTAATTGTGTTGCTAGGGAACAGCTTGGTTCCAGGTTTATTTCCTGTCAGCCACTGATATTCACACACATTGCAAGAGGAAATACACTTGGACACATTTACTGTGTGAAGAGCTGCAACTATCC
This sequence comes from Gymnoscopelus microlampas, assembly GCF_963454915.1. Lineage (NCBI taxonomy): Eukaryota > Metazoa > Chordata > Actinopteri > Myctophiformes > Myctophidae > Gymnoscopelus > Gymnoscopelus microlampas. The sequence continues at coordinate 16,550,987 of NC_139953.1, forward strand.
ATTCTTTTATTAACCATTATTCTATCGGTAACTTTTTCGACTAATCAGGTTTTTTTTTATATATTTTAAAATGTGTATATCGTTGCTGTATCGGGCAGAAACCTTGTATTTGTAAATTAATGCCCTACTTGATCACACTACAGCGTCAAACAAAAGCACAGAAGCATCAAAGGTCCACAAGCAGATCCACAAGCTCGAAACGCGTTTTGAGCTTCTGGATCTGCTACTTTTTTATTTGAATGCTGAATAGTAACAGTTTTATGAGGTTTCCACCGACAAAGACAATATAAATTATCAACTAATTGATTAACCACTTAAGTGTTCTTTTATACTCGTATTCAGAACAGTGTTTTGACTTGTAGATGTGCTATTTTCACTTATTATTAAAAAATATAAATATATATTTTCAAACTTTTCACCTAATGGCATGCTCAAAATTGGAATCAATTATACATTTTTTTATTTTTTTTATAGATTATGGATCAAATCTAGTCGTTCAATTGACTGTTGCACTGCTGGTCTTTGTGGGTAGGAAGCCAGTGGAGATTGTGTCAAATTGTATAGGAGTTGAGGTATTACATTTAGTTTGACTCGGGTTCCACAGATAAATATTGTGAAAATAGCTGAACTACAAGCTCACAACGCCTCGCACTGTGAGGCGTTGTGAGCTTGTAGATCAGCTATTTTCACAATGTTTACCTCTTTCTTAGGTAATGTTTGACCATTTTTTACAGTTTGTTGGTTTTAAAAGTCCTTACATTGTCACTTTAGAAGCGTGCAGATATGTTGGGTTTGTTTACTGTTGAGTGAGAAAACAATGTTACACATTAAGCTTTGGGACCCCCCTCCGAAAATCATTTGGGGACCCCCAGTTTAGGAACCATCGCCCTTAGCGTCTCCTAATAGTTGGTTGGGGTGCCTGTACAGCGGAGGGGAGGGGAACAGGGGGGGACAGCATGAACCTCCAACACGTGTTCATAATAATAAGTCAAAATGCAAATTCTGGATGAGTGTCAGCCAGGCTAGAAGAATTACCAAGCCTCAAAGTGCTGCACACGTTAACTGCAAATAGGATTTACTGTAAGCACAGTGACAAATGACATAATACATTGTATACAGTCATGTAGTAATCTTGTACTGTACATGTCACACACTAGGCCCAGGGGGAGGCCAGCGGTATTGTCCTTTTACACTGCAGGTAATCTGTCTAGAGAAGTGCTCCAAAACACACTGAAGCAATGAGATGGAATACTGAAAACGTCTGTCATGTAGCCTCGCTGTCGGACAGAAACCTCGTATCTCCGTAGTTCAACGTTGTCTTTTCTTTTCCATAAATTAATGCCCTAATTCAGTGTCACGAAAAAGTAGATACTTCCACACATATTCTCATTACCAGACAGCTTCTTCTCACCACTAAGCCAGTGGTTCTCAAACATTTCTTGTGCCAGGGACCCCCCAGAAGAGAAGATTTGTGTAAAAACAAATTCAAAATGAGTTCCAAAACATTTGATATTTTTCAAAAAATAAACATAAACAGCAGATGTACAAGCTTGTAGATCTGCAAGTTTTGAATCGCTAACATACGTGGATAAAGTGGTTAAAATGATTGTGATGCTACATTAACAACTTTAGCAGGGGACCCCCTGGAACCCTGGAAGCCCCCCCCCCCCCCCGGGGGTCACCGGACCCCACTTTGAGAACCAATACATTAAGCCACAGCCAGAAATCAACCACTTCCCTGGCACAAAACCTTTTCAGATGGGGGTCCGCGGTCAAATACACATTAATTTAGGGGTCCTTGACATGAAAACGTTTGAGAACCACTGGTGTAGAGTAGTGGTTCTCAAACTTGTTTTAATTACAAGAACCCCCATAACTCAGAGAGTGTGCTGCAGAGTTGCACACCTGTAAAGCGTCCATTTGGAACGAACCCCCACAAGGAGGAACACAATGCAACTACCTTCAAGAAGCATCTGATCTACTGCTTGGATTCCACTGTAGTTTTAGCGGTTCTGTGCCACACAGATCGATGGGGCTCTGCACTTTGTGTTGACAGCCCTACTGTGTAAAGTGGCAATAGCAATATCCTGGTGACAGCGACCATATTCCTCTTCATCTGCTCCTAATTTTGCGATGAAGGTAAGAACGTTCACATTGATACATTGATCTATCAGAGAGCAGGTTCAGGTGATTCAGTCTTCGCTCTGTGTAAAGTGACAGTAAAACGATCCACTCTCTCTCGTTCCCTTTCTCTACCTCTAAAGTAAACTGAACCTTGATATTGTCGCTGTCGCGCAGAAACCTTGTATCTCCATATTTCAACTGTTTTAACCCATTAAAACCAGTGGCGTCAAAGGTATGGCCAGGTCACGTGACAGCACCAAACACTCATAGGCTATAGTATATAAAAAAACAAAGGCTACTGTACATTGTAACATGGACATTTTTGCCTCTTTCTTATATCATTTGACAATTTGCCCAATGTTTGACCAGCTTTTATAGTATAGTTTGTTGATTACTTTAGATGCAGTAATGGTATTTTTCTTTTAAGGTATTGAAAGGGTCTTAAAAATCTTTAAATTTTCACTTCACTGTCATCTGGGGACCCCCCAAAAAATCATGTGGGGACTCCGACCCACAGGTTGAGAACCAGTGCGGCTAATGACTAGCCTGCTATGCAGCAACAAAACAGTATCACATGAACAGACCGGTTACAGACCAGACCAGTTTAACTCCAAACGCAGCAAATACAAGTTGAAGAGAATAAGCCAGCAGTAGCCTAAACCTATAAACCCATAAATGTGAGCATATACATGTGAAGGGATGGCACACTGTCAAGACATACACAACAAGGAAGCAAAAGTATAAGAAAGACAAGTGCTGTCTTACCTTAAGATTAACTTGTATGAACTTAATGAAAACAGGCATGATTAGTCCATCAGTGGGTGGTATTATTTTACCACAACCACATAGTAAACAACTGCCTGCCACCAACTCGAAAAAACGTGCACCACTGCTGCTAATTAACATTAATGCATTGCACCTGTGCTGACCTACTGAATGGGGGAATATACCATTTGTCAAGATAGGGGGAATACAAGTCTTGTAGAGAACATAATACATTGGCTTGTGAAAGCGATTATTTTGTTATAATTTGCATTTGTAGTTATTTTACAGTAATTTAAAAACAGAATAATCAACGCAGATAGACTGAGACAATTTATTTTAAAAAGTATATTTAAAGTTTTTCCGCTCAATTAAATCTTGAAAGTGTTTGATTTTTCTTTATAATTTAGATTTTTTTCCTGTCACAGAACATTTTCAGATGGGGGGTCCGCGGCCAAATATATATCAATTTGGGCGTCCTAGGCACGAAAAAGTTTGAGAACTACTGATTTAGAAGGCATTTGTAGAATCGGCCTCAGGTCTTCTTAATGGGTTAAATTATTAATGCCCTACATGTATGTACGTCATACAAGAGGGTCGCACAAAAGTAGCAGAAAAAGCAGATCTACAAGCTCACAACACGTCCAATTGCGACGCATTGTACAGTAAGCTTGAACATTGGCTTAATACAAATGTAGCTAATGAAAAGTATTAACAAGAGCTTTGAGACTAAATAATAACTATATTAGATCCACTGGAATGCAGGTTCTTTTTTCCTATCTTTTTCTTCCTGA
>NC_139953.1:16557166-16577166 GCF_963454915.1 Gymnoscopelus microlampas
CCTCTGTCTGTGAACAAACAGGCCTCTGTTCTTCAAAACCCACTCCTCCTCACTTCAAACTTCAAACCCTTGCTGTCAGGCAGAAACCTCTCATCTCCATATTCCATTTTATTTCCTCCCCCGTAAATTAAAGCCCTACTTGATCATACAACAGCGTCACACTAAACCATCAAAAGTAGCAGATCCACAAGCTCGATTTTGAGCTTGTAGATCTGCTACTTTTGATGTTTTTTCATTGTAATCCTGAAAAGTAACAGTTTTGGACATATGAGGTTTCCACCCGACAGAGCAACCAAACTGTAAAGGGTACATTTATACTGAGTCGCGTGCCGGTGTCGGTGCAACCCGAAATAGCCGAACTACAAGCTGACGGCGCAGCGTGGCCGCGGTGCGCTATGAGCTTGTAGGTCGGGCTATTTTCGGCCGTGCGATACCGGCGCACGACTGAAGTATAAGTCAGCCGTATAATACACCAGCAGGGTGTCTTTGTGTACGCATGAATGAAAGCACCTTTTATTTATGTGTTTGTGTGCTGCAGTTTAAAAGGCTCCATGCTGGCATGACGATAGGTAGGTGTGTGTGTGTGCGTGTGTGTGTGTGTGTGTGTGTGTGTGTGTGTGTGTGTGTGTGTGTGCCCGTGTGTGTACTTGCATTGCTATACTTGAGAAATAGTTCTGAGGACAATTTACCTGGTTGCTCACAAAAAGAAAATGCTTGTTTTATAGTTAAAAGATATCTTTAGAGCTATAATAGGTTTACGATTAGAAAAAGATTGAGGTTGGGATTAGGATTAGGCCTTTAGAGGTTAGGTTTAGGGTTTGGGGTTAGAGTTTTTAACCTGACTCCAGATGGGGCGGTATTGAGTTCACAGGTTCACAATACAGTCTCCAGAAGTAGACTGTGAAACAAGTGTGTGAAGTAAGCTTCTTACATCTGGCAGACTCAGGGTATAGAGTTTTCCCTATTGTACAGTATACTTAGTTGTGCGCCACGGCCACACACCGGAAATTAGTAGATCTACAAGCTTAATATAAGCTTGTAGATCTACTATTGTTCGCCTATATTCAACTACTGTATTTTCAATGCCGTCCTGAAATGTTGACATCCTCACAAGTGTAGTATTACAGGTGTGCGTGCGTGGGTCGGTGTGTGCGTGTTTGTGTGCGTGCATCAGTGTGTGTGTGTGTGTGTGTGTGTGTTAGAGAGAGAGAGAGCTCTCTCGCCTGTGGGGGCAGCTTCTATCAAGGGCAAATCAGAGCTGTCAAAAAGCATCAAGCTAGTGGCTGCCATGGCAACGGCGTTAGCGCCCGCGAAGGTCACAGCCCCCCCGCCCCGCACCCCCCACCAGGGGCCTGTCATACATGACACACGGTTAGTGCCACAGACACACACACACACACACACACACACACACACACAAACGTCAGACATTAATTTACACTAAGACACACACATGCACTGTATATGGAAATGCACACGCTCAGGCATATTATGGCTAACGCACACACACACACATGCATGTGCACATTCACACACACAGACACACAGGCGCAAGCACACGCATGAGAAACGTGACAAAGAGCAACATTATCCAAAACTCCTATTTACAACGCACTGCTGCACTAAATATCACTGTATTTACAAACTCGGTTCTTCTTTTACGGTCTTATACGAGGCTGTGGGGAGAGAGACGTATGAGGTACGGTTACACGTTATCATGACAGAGGGCTGATGATGTCAGGTATAGGCCAGTGATTCTCAAAGTGGGGTCCGGGGACCCCCATGGGTCCTGTGGGGGGTTCCAGGGGGTCCCCAGCAAAATCAGTTAATACAGCATCACAATAAATGTAACCATTTTATCCATGTATACGATGGCTATTCAGAAATAGCAGATCTACAAGCTTGTACATCTGCTATTTTTGAAAAAAGAATTGAAAAATCTACAAAGTGTTCGAAAAATGTTGAATAATTTAGATTCTTTTTCACACAAATCTTCGCTTCTGGGCACAAAACATATTCAGATGAGGGGGAGTCCGCGGCAAAATACATATCAATTTGGGGGCCCTAGGCATGAAAACATTTGAGAACGACTGAGGCAGGCTATACGCTGGAACGGTTCAGACAGAGTTGAATCCAATTGATATTTATATTCCGGGGATGAGAACAGAACAGGTTTGTTTTGTGTCCATGAGGGAAGTGTCACTCTGAATGTGTTCCACTTCCACTGAGCCCTGGGAAAAAAACATAAGAATTGCACATACACACGCATGAAGGTACACACACACACACACACACACAATTTCAGGTGCACACACTACTACTGTATGTGCATACAAAAGCAGACAATCACAAATCATAAAGTAGGTACACACAGATAAGCAGATCCAGAGAAATGTGGCGTGCACAAGGCACACGTGTGTGTGTGTGTGTGTGTGTGTGTGTGTGTGTGTGTGTGTGTGTGTGTGTGTGTGTGTGTGTGTGTGTGTGTGTACATTTGTACATTACACACACTTCCCGGCAGGTTCCAACAGGCTCATTAGAGTTTTCCCAGCAGTGTAGAGTGAATCTGTGGGATGTCACATATCACTTAGCTCACAACTGCATGGAGATGTAACGCCACTACCAACACCACCTCTCTCACATTCACCTTCACACACACACACACACACACACACACACACACACACACACACACACACACACACACACACACACACACACACACACACACACACACACACACACACACACACACACACACACACTCTCTCTCACACTCACAGGTTTGTATCGCTATACTTGTGAGGACATTTTAGGATGGTGATTTTATGAATGGAATGTTTTACAATTTTGTGCAATTTCTTTTTTATCCTAACCCAAAAGCTCACAACGCTTGTAGATTGGCTATATTCGGCACGCCTAAATCCCCAAATCTATTTTTGTAAACAACCATTTCTCTAGTGAGGAGGACCAGGAAAATGGACCCCCTCACATTAGTCCAGGGGCCAACACTGATATTTTCACAAATTGGTACCACCTAAGGTGACCGTAAAGTTTTTGTATTTTTGTCTTCCTACATGTCTCTAGTTTATATTTTGGTATGATAACCCTTCCAATCTTGTAGCTTAATGGCAGTTATCACTACCTACTGGCTAATGTATCCGGTAGGAGACACAAAGTAGAATCTTTGTCTCCTACACCCGGGCATCAAATTATTGCGACAAAAAACAAAATATATCCATGTATTCAAGGCTTCATGGGGTGTGCAATTGATAACTTCTCAGATTTTTGGTGTTTGCAAAAAGACTGCTTTCCATAAGCTTGTAAAAGTTGACCCTCCTTCGGTCTAGGGTGGTCATAGCTGAATGGGTAGAGAGTCCCCCTGGGAAACTTAAAGGAGGAGTTCACCCAAAACATGATTTATTTTCTATCAATTGCACACCCTATGAAGCCTTGAATACATGGATATATTATGTTTTTTGTCACAATAATTTGATGCCCGGGTGTAGGAGACACAAAGATTCTACTTTGTGTCTCCTACCGGATACATTAGCCAGTAGGTAGTGATAACTGCCATTAAGCTACAAGATTGGAAGGGTTATCATACCAAAATATAAACTAGAGACATGTAGGAAGACAAAAATACAAAAACTTTACGGTCACCTTAGGTGGTACCAAAATATGGCCTGGCCCCTGGACTACATTGTCTCTGAAATTCTACTGTACTTGCAGGGACATCTAGCACTGGTATAGAAATACAAGTGTGTACACACACACACACACACACACACACACACACACACACACACACACACACACACACACACACACACACACACACACACACACACACACACACACACACACACACACACACACACACACACACACACACACACACACACACACACACACACACACACACACACAAGAGAAATGGGATGTCTCCCCATAAATATGTTATTTCTTTTTTTTTTTTTTTGCTTAAAATGTAGGAAACAAAAACAAAGGGATATTTACTCATGATCCATAAAAAATGTGTCCACGACCCACAAATGGGTCGCGACCCAATGATTGGGAAGTGTGATTAGTCAACCCTTGTTTCTTTCCAACACCACACACAGTGTTGCCATGTCTGCTTATTATAAGCTAATTTGGGCTTGATTTTCTGTAAATTCACTTGTAAATAATTGGTAGTTGCGGGTTATGTATTATATTATATGTATTCGTCCACGGACCACTCATCTGAAAATAGTTTGTGCCAGGGACCCCCAAAACCAGATTTGTGTAAAATGTTTCAAAAATATTCCAAATATTTCCAATATATAATTTTTTTATAGCAGATCTACAAGCTTGTAGATCTGCTATTTGAAAATAGCCGATGTGTATATTTAAAGTACTCATGCGTTAGTTGCTTCTTTTGGCTTGTTTTCGTAGACTGGGTTGCTTGTTTCTCCTGCAAAATCTGGCAACACTGATCACACAAGCAAAGCCACAAAGCAGGCCCGGAGCGGGACGGAGGGAAGAAGCTGTGTTGTGTTTTCCGCAGGGCCGGCTGCCGGCTGCTGGCCTGGATGATGAATGATGCTGCTCTGTCCTCCCTCTGTTAATAGAGTGATAGAGCTCCCTTCCCCTCCCCCCACACCACACCGGCACCCAGGAAGTGTGGCCATTAACAGGGACACAAACACAAATAAAAGAAAGCCCTTGGAATTGGAACAGGCTCGTTTAGGAGGACTCTTTTGTTGGTTCACCTCATTACAAGGACATCCCATGCAGAGGCTGGGTGGTGCAGTAGCTCTTCTTTTGTGCGGGCAACAGCTCACTTTAAAGGAACACTTCACCCATTTTCAGACAGTGACGGAGCCTGTTTTTCACTTTCCCTAAATGTAAGCAGTTTAGTAGTGTTTTTGTGTAAACATTGGAGATTCAGAGTTCCCGGCGCATGTGCGGTTACGGGCTATTTGGGCTATGTTGTCACGTCACGGTTAGGGTCTCCGCAGGCCATAGGATTTGTATTAGTTTTGGAGTTACTGAGCATGCACGGCCACGGCCAATGGCCTCTGTTGGTGGTCTTGCGTAGCTAGACCACTATTCTATAATCTCCAAATGCTACATACAGTCTGCAAGCTATATATGCTTTGATTGCGACCGTAGGTCGCATTTACTATAGAAACCTGCTCCAGGTGTCCGTGCGTCCCTCCGTCACACACGTCCCGTCCCTCCGTCACACACGTCCCGTCACACTTTTGCCCTGCTCATATCTCCGCACCCGTTGCCCCGATCCATGCCAGATTTTGCACACACACTCCTTACCTGCCAAACTACACCCTCCAAGGACCCCCGGAGCTCCAGGGACCCCCAGCTGCCTCGGGGACCCCCAAGTGTAAAAAAGGAGCACATGTGGACAAATTACCAAATGACCACCCCAACGGGGCTGCTCACGGGGCATTCCCGGGGACCACCCACTCCTGGTGCTCCAGAACGGATGCAAAAGTGGTGGCGCCCCCAGTGGAGGACCCCCTGCCACTGCAGCTCACATAAAATGCCGTAACTCGGGCTAGGAGCGTCCGGGAGAGCCGCGGCCGGTACCTATCCGTCCGCCAAGGCAACGCGGACACCCCACCCCTAATTTCTCACATGGCCCTCTTCTAGCGCCACCTTCAGGCCGCTTTTCACAACACATTTTTGCCCACTACTCCTACAGTTTTGCCCCTAAAAACACGCAAATTGCTACACACTACACAGTATGTGTACACTCATGTCATCAACATGCCTGCCACCACATTTCTTAGACCACCAAACAAAACTATACATTGCCCACACAACTAGGAACCAATCGCCGTTACAGCCCTCTTCTGTATACATGTGACCTACGGTCGCTTATCTCCCGATTAGGGAGTCTTACTGGTTATGTTGATTTATACTAGGACAAATTTGCGCGACTGTAAAGATGAAACCAAAGTGGGAGGAGGCGTCACATCCGCTTTATCCTCTGATCATTTTCAGAGCTTCCGTGCTCCAGACTGTATGACGGAAGCGTTTGAAAATTATGGGAGGCAAAAATCTGTCTAGCGAGACTATTGTCATAGTTACGCTCCCCGCAGGCACGATCTGTAGCCGCTGGGTGGACTTTAGCTTCGGGGCTACACTTTACACACACACACACAACACGCCACATATGGAACGGCAGAACACATCAGCGCTACAAAGTTAAGGGAGTTTGATTTAGCGGCCATGTCCACACACACATCCTTTTATAGGCTGAGGGCTGCTTTGGATATCATGTCCGTAGCACTCGCACCCGGATTGACGCGCTTCAATGCCGGGTCGTAAATGACTGGGTTGTCACACACACACCACACCATACGCCAACATAGAGCCGCACTCTTCTCCCAAACTATAACTATGAATACCAAGCGCACAACCCAAAAGCCTGTTTGGGTGCGCACAATCCCTGTGTATGGACTAGTCTTCATATATTGTTGCTGTCGGGCAGAAACCTCTTACAGTATCTCCATATTCTGACCTTTTCTTCGCATAACGACCTACTTGATCATATACTACAGCAAAAGTAGCAGATCCACAATGGTGCAAAGCGACACATTTTGAGCTTGTAGATCTGCTATTTCTGCCTTTTTGTCTCCGCCAGGCCGAAGGTGGAGAGTATGTTTTACCCTCCGTCCGTCCGTCCGTCCGTCCGTCCGTGTGTGTGTGTGTCCGTCCGTCTGTGAACACCTAATCTCCGGCACCATTGGCTAAGCTTCGCAGGACGTACTGTGATTGGCTAGCGACCCCCATAAGACAAGTGAAACACTCCATTACAACTTCCTGACCTGGCGGAGACCTGTGCTCCGGGGAGCACATTTTCTAGTTGTCTAGTTTCTAGTTTCCGCCCCCCCCCCCCTCGGCCAAGCTAACATTGGTCAAGCCTCACGTGACACGTGACAATACGTTGAAAGAGTGTGCTATGATTGGCTAGTGAGACGTACATGAGCGGCCTATAAATAGATGTGTCACTTTGAAAGAGTCTGTGTCTCTTTCAAAGTGAGGTAAGACAGGAATAATCACGAAATGGCTGAGAAATGGCGGAGCAATACATTATGTAGACACACTGGTGTCATCACAATACGTAATATAAATAGCTTAGACAGGATTAATCAATATTTGCTGGCGGAGACTTGTGCTCCGAGGAGCACATTTTCTAGTTTTATCTGAATCCTGAAAAATAACAGTTTTGGACATATGAGGTTTCTAAACGACAGAGACGATAAGTAAGTATCAGTGAGGACCACTGATGATCCTCATAAGAAGGCACCATTTCTGTCTACTCTCTGTGTCTCAGGAGGGCTGTGGACAGTTCAGAAACCTGCCTACCAGTGACATCATCGGTTGGCAGGTTTGGTAATTCCACAAAAAAAATGTTATTAATGCAAGTACAATGGCCTCTATTTCAGCATGCTAACTTTCCAGAGAGAGAAAGGCTGTAGTTTCTTTTTTAGCTTGGGATCCCCATCGATGATGTCACTGGTAGGCAGGTTTCTGAGCAGTTCATAGCCCACCAATGAGTCATAAGAGTGAGCCGACGGAAAAGATGCCATCTCATAATGAGCATTAGTAAGGACCAGTAAATAAGTATAATAAGATTAGGTTGAAAATGATTGAAGTGCTCCTTTAAGCCCTTTATACGCCGTTGCACGACAAATAGTGAAAATAGCCGATCGCATCTACAAGCTCGCAACCCATGCGTCGGGTTGTATGTAGATCTGCTATTCTTGAAAATTCTGAAAATTTAGACTTTGGACATTGGCCCAAAATACAGGCGCCAGTTTGAAAGTGGTTAAGATATACAGTACACCATAATTTTGGCATATTTTGCCTCTGGCAAAGGAAAAGGGGAGAGAGGTAGATTGATTAGCCAAGTACATTTGCACATACCCGGAATATGGCCTCTGCATTTGTAAAGCAGCCTAATTATTAGGAGAAGTAGGCAGCTACTGAGCAGCAGCCCGCCCCAGGGAGTAGTTAGGGATTCGGTGTCTTGCTAAAGGGCACTTCGACACGATGCCAGGAGGAGCCGAGATCAAACATTCCGGTTCCCTGGCGACCGCTCTACCTCCCGAGCCACTGTCGTCTGTGGTAATGTTATCTCGGTGAACTGTAACTGTATATCGTCTCAGACCGCTGAGATAAGAACCAACATACGCTTCGGTTTGGTGTTCTCTCTCCACTGTGGGCAGCATTATGCAGATTTACTGGCCCGAAGAAATGAAATAATTCAAAGCCAATACGGCTGTCCAAGCTATTTTAGAACTACTCTGACAGGGCATTTGTTGCTGCATCTCAACATCTATCTAGTAACTCAATATTAACTGTACTCTGAAACTAACAGACGTGTACACACACACACACACACACACACACACACACACACACACACACACACACAAAACACTCTATAGCAATGAATGATTACAAGTAAGACGCGCGAACGCTGGAAGCGAACGCGGCTCCAAAATATTGTGTATTTAAGGACATGTGTGTGTGTTTTGACTGTAGCTGCACTCTGGCGCACTCTGTGGCTGCACACAGGCAGTGCACGCACAGTATTGCACACAGAGACACACACACACACACAAGCCGAGCAGAGTTTCATAGTATGCTCCACTTGGGCGGAGGCGCGGCGAAGAATGTACAGATATTTAACACTTATTTTACATGCATGGGCACCTTTAAGGGCACTTTGGCTGGATACACTGGATACATCACAGTTAATACCATTTCCAACGACACACTTTGTGATTAAAGCCTAATATATTTCAAAAGCTGAACATAACAGATTTTAAGCGATTGATGATTAATGATTAAAATCAATTATTTTCCACTTCAGACCAATTTTATACTTCATGGCACGATGGTGTCACGCAGCAAAAGTGGCAGATGTCCAAGGCTCACAACGTGTCGAACCATTCTGGAACATTTTCGCCCTTAATGGCGTTGCCCAAAATAGGGATGCCAGGTTGAAAGTGCTTTAACGAGGCTTCAAGGACATCTTCCAGAAGCACAAGGCCACCTGGCTGAGGATCACAGAGGACCAACACTGTAATCAGTGGGAGGAACAGCAGGGGGTTATGTACTGTACTGGGCATACAGGAGGTCAGTGTGGTTCCCAAACAGAGACCCCGTTTTTTGGCCATGAACCCATTTCTAAGGGTCATAAGAAAAAAGAAATAAAATAATAATAATCTAAGACCTGAGGCCGATTCTACAAATGCCTTTTGAATCAGTAGTTCTCACACTTTCAAGATTTTTCAAAAAAATCGAAAATTGTAGATGTACAAGCTCGAAAAAACACATTATGAGAGCTGTGAGCTTGTATTTCTGCTGTTTTTGAATAGCCAACGCAAAAATCTAAAATGACCCAGATGCTTTCCCGGTTTCAATGGGTTAAAAGTTTTCAAGAAAATCACCCAAAAAAAATCTATATTTTCTAAACTGCAGAAAACCTCAAATCTATAAGCTCACAATGCAATGTGTCGTGAGCTTGCACATCAGCTAGTTTCGCTAGATATTTAAATAGGGCCGAAGTGGTTCATTCATAATGTATTTTTGTAAGTTTGGTTTTGGTTTTTTAAACTCTGCAGTAGGTCATGCATTTAGGGCTGGCTCTCGCCCGCACCCTCCCTCTCATTCTATCTGTCTCTTTCCAGGACTGCTACTGTGCAGGAGATTACAGTGCAAAATTCCAGGAAAATAAAAATAAATAGCCAAATAAATCTAACCACTCAACGTTGAAATGTTTGACATTTATAAAATACCACTAGCTAGTTCCATGTGAAATTAGAAATGGGACCAGCATGAAACCTCAAACAACAAGCGAAGTAAATAGAACTAGCTGTGGTGACTTTTTAGGGACGGGTTCTTTTTTTCTTTTTTTATTTGTGCTGTTCCATAACTGGTGATGGCATGTTGATTCAGTGTTTTCCTAATTATCGATGGCAGAGGATGTTTGAGCAGCACAGTTTGTTGATGTTTATCTGCCTCGATGAAACAAAACATCCTGCAGTCCCGTCGTCACAACCACCGGCACCTCGACAGACGGTCTGCACTGACGGGCGTTCACGTGCGCATAGCGGCTTCACAGCACACAATCTTAGGCCCGATGTTATACCTGGTGGCGAGCCAATGCGGGCCGGCACACCAAAAATAGCATATCGTCGCTGTGGGGCAGAAACCTCTTATCTCCATGTTCTAACTATTTGTGTTAGAACGAGTTACTTGATCATACTAAAGCATCACACAAAAGCATCAAAAGTAGCAGATCTGCAAGCACAAAACCTGCCGCAAAGCGTGCCGCGAAGCGACGCATTTTGAGCTTGTAGATCGGCTGCTTTTGCTTTTTTTGTATTTGAATCTTGAAAAGTAACAGTTTTGGACATGAGGTTTCCATCCGACAGAGATGATGTCTAAAAGAACACAACGCCTTGTATGATAGCCTGTTATAAATCGGCTAGTTTCATTGCGCGAGACAACGCACAACAAAGTATAAATCGGGCATTAGATGTGAAAAGATATATCATCACAAACACATAGGACATCACACACAAACAGATGCACCAACACACATCATTGTCTCTCTTTCTCTCACACACACACACACACACACACACACACACACACACACACACACACACACACACACACACACACACACACACACACACACACACACACACACACACACACACACACACACATTAACACACTGCGCATTTGCTGGCATGATGGAATGATCAAATGGCAGCGGAGTACTGATTAGAAGGAATGATTCACCATCAACAGATGTTGTGTGGTCATAAACATGAGGCGGTTTGTCAGAGCCATGCATCACTGTGCTTCCTGCCACATGCAGCAACACACAGCCTCATCAAGGTGCTATTATTAATAACACACACAACTTGGATTCAATCTCCCACGACAGCAGTAGCTAGGGTTGGGCGATGTGGACAAGATCAAACATCACAACATTTTGGACCAAATGCCTCGATATCGATATTTTGTGACAATAACACAACTAACATAGCGAGCTTGTAGATTTTAGTATAAAATAAGGCTTAAACGGATAACTCACCTCAAAATGTTTTTTTTCCTATCGATTAGTCACCCCATGGAGAATTCATGGATATTTTTTGATTTTTTCACGCATTCCTAAGCCAATAATTTGATGACCAGCAGCGGTTTCGGTAGGAGACACAAATAGTCTCCTTTGTGTCTCCTACCGGAACCGCTGCCAACCGGTCCGCTGGTCATCAAATTATTGGCTTAGGATTATGACAAACATTTAAAAATATCCATGAATTCAAGTCTACATGGGGTGACTAATCGATAGAAGAAAAGAAATTGGGTGAACTATCCCTTTAAATGGTGCTGTACGTGATATATTATTGCTGTCGAGCACAAACCTTGATCTGTATCTCCATATTTTAACTTTTTAGGCAACAATATATTGGTTACAACTAAAAGTAGTTTCTTCAAAAGTTAAAGCTCTATATTCTCATAGTTTGTTCAGTAACAGGGGTCTCCCCGTCTCTCCAGCTCTTTAAAAAACAGAAAATACATTTTCAGGTGCGTTGCCAATTTAATCCTATCAGGAGAGAGAACCTATAAATCAGCTTCAATTTTATAGTGTTCAGTTCCAAATTTGTCGGCTCATGTTCTTGAATTCTTCCAATCTCACTTGTTTATGCTGTGTCCTGTGTGAGTTCTCTCTCCTGATTACTTTAAATTGGTATACGTCCTGAAAATGTATTTTCTTACTACAAACCTGGAGTGACAGGGAGACCCTTGTTACTGAACAAACACTCTATATAGGAATTACTATGGGAATACAGTGTAGGGCTATTTAAAACGTATTTGAACGAAAACACGTATGCCTCCCTCAGGAGACCACAAGGGGAGGTAAATGTAAATTCCCATCGGAAGGAGGTGTCATTCACTGCCGCCGTTTTTTCCCCTTTCCTCCATTGTACATAATAGTGTTTGTATTTGTTGATGACATGAATTATTATGTTAATTTGTTATGCTATGTTGATGAACTGGATACAAAAACAAATGTGTATACAGACAAATCAATTAACCCTAACCCTAACCTTAAGAGTTATTTTATATTTCGTTGCACAATGGTGTTGAGCAAAAACATAGTAGCAATGCGGTGCTTTGAGCTTGTAGATCTACTATTTTCACTATTTGTTTTACTTTTAAAACTTTTTTTATTTACGATTTTTGACTATAAAATGGATTGATAATTAATTTATAATCGTATTAACTCATTTAGACCTGGAACCCCTATATGCCATTATACCTATAATTCTGGAACCCCTTTTTGTGTAGTTGTTGTATGTACAGATATAGCGACATGCTTTTTTTTTTTTTAATTGAATAAATATTTGAGGTTTTTCAGAAAACACCAGGAATTAGAAGGTGTTTTTAGTATCGGCCTCAGGTCTAAATGGGTTAAATTATCGATATGTTTTTATAATGAATTAATTTGTTCAATTGAACCGTTGCACCCCTCCTGTGTACGTTCAGTGTTCACAGTGTATTCATAATAACACGGCTCCATTTTGTGTCCAGAAGAATGAAACCTGTACAGTGTGTGTGATGCACGCAGAGCATGGCCGCCTCCGACCAGGGACCTCCTCACGACGGCGTTAATTGGGTTGGTTACCCACGCTGTCCTGAAGCGCTCTGGGCAGTGTGCGTGTGTGTGTGTGTGTGTGTGTGTGTCTGTGTGTGTGTGTGTGCGTGTGTGTGTGCGCGTGTGTGTGTGTGTGTGTGTGTGTGTGTGTGTGTGTGTGTGTGTGTGTGTGTGTGTGTGTGTGTGTGTGTGTGTGTGTGTGTGTGTGTACTTGTGAGTAACAAAGTCTTTACAAGGATAAATTAGAAAAAGTGAGGACAGTTTTTCTGGTCCTCAATTTGCGAGAGGCCGTTTTAGGATTAGGACTTAAATTTAGAATTAGAATGAGACTCAGGTTGAAGGTTAGGGTCAAAGTTACGGTTACTGTTCAAGGCTAGGGAGGGAATTTGGTACATGGCAATCGGTTGGATATCCTCACAAGTATAACAAGTAGGCTACAAGGTCGTGTCCGTGTGCAAGCATACGTGTGTGAGCGTGTTAAGTGAGTGTGTGTACGCGCACGTGTGTGTGTGTGTGTGTGTGTGTGTGTGTGTGTGTGTGTGGTGAAATAGCATGCCCATGCAGGAGTATTTCATATGAAAGCAATACGTCTCAGTCGGGTGGAAACCGTGTCCAAAATTGTTACTTTTTAGGATTCAAATTAAAAAATAGCAAAAGTAGCAGATCCACAAAGCTCGAAACGCGTCACGAACGAGGCGCATTTCGAGCTTGTGGATCTGCTGCTTTCGATGCTTTCGTGTGACGCTGTAGTAAGATAAAAAAAAAAAGTTAAAATATGGAGATACTGTAAGAGGTTTCTGCCCGACAGCAACGAATAGGTGTATGTGTGTGTGCGTGTGTGCAGTATGTGTGTGTGTGGTGAGGACAGGAAGAGAGGAAGAGGGGATGGAGATGAGATGTGGATCTGGGAGGACCAGTGGGAGGACCGGGGGGGTCTCTGGGGGACGTGGGGAATCAAAAACAGACAGGCGTTTTGATGAGATGTTATTTGATTTCTGATTGATACGAGACCTCTGTCTAATTGGCTGCACTGTGAGAGCGATGGCTTCAAGGCACTGAATTATGTCACTACATCAGATGTATGCAATATCACCGATGACCTTTTATTAAAATATATATAAAGGTTTTAACACAGTAAAGAGGTTTCAATCAAACGTGGGATGAAAACAAAATGGATTCAAGATAAACAGGACCGTTGAAGGTGTTATGCACTTGGGTTGTTCATTAAAACCACAAACTGATCTCTCAAGACAGATTCTGCTAACCACCAAGGCACCACTGCCCTAAACATGTAATGTTGTTAGTAGGAATAAACACAGAAGAACCCGGGAGGAAGTGGACTAAGGAAGGAGTGGAGCCAAACCGAGTTCCTGATTTGACAGATTAATAATAACGTTATATTACGTACAAATATTTCATTTGCACGTGCTTGTTCATATTTGGGAGCCAGCATGTCTCCTACGTGTCTGTTTGGTTGAACTGCCTGCAGTGCCTGTGTCTGATTGTTTTTGTCTGCTGGCCTCCTGGAATGTGTCAACATAAGATAGTATGGGTGACCTTGGCCTGTTGTGCATATCGGAGAAGGTCACCACGACTCTGGTTGCCTAGGAGCCACAGGATGGGACCCCAGGGATGACGTCATGAGAGGAGGAACCACGGTTTATAACGAAATATGTATAAAACTCTGCACTCGCTGTTAAAACTTCAGAATAATATCTGGAAGCAATCTCTAAGCATTTCCGACGCTTGTAAGATATCATCTCAATGGAATCATTTTTAATAATGAGTTTCATCTCGTTATTGATTTAATTAATCAATATTTGACAGACAGACAATGGGCCTGTTTTTACTAGAGAAAATAAAGCTATCACGGTTTCTACACAAGGAGGTGGCGCCCCCAGAGGTAATATGGGAACCGAATGGGTTCCCAGATTGATTCCAAACTGACTGTTTTGGGCATATCATCATTAAAGGCGAACATTAAAAAGAAGAAAAAAAGATCTATAAAAGGAGACGCCTATTGTGCATTTTATACCATGAATATATTTTTGTCTCCGCCAGGCCGAAAGGCATGGCGAGAGATGTTTTACCCCCTGTCCATCATTCCGTCCGTGTGTCCTGTCCGTGTGCTAGCGTCTAATCTCCGGCCAGGTCGCTACGAAACTGTGCACACACACTCCCTGGGTGCCAATTCAAAACCTCTGGCCCAAATCTTTCACATGGGCCTGTTATAGCGCCACCAGGAGGCCGATTTGTGCAAAACCCATTTTTTTATACTACTCCTACAGATTTTATCCAAACATCAAATCGGTACACAGTACCTCTATAGTCATGTGATCAACACGGATTTGTCCGATTTCCCATATTCCATCCTCATTGGCTAAGGTTGGCTTCCAAAGTTTTCAGGATTGGTCCGTTTTCAACAAAATGCCTAAACTATGCACGCAGCTTGCGATCTCCGTGAAATTTCACACGCACATTCCCATTAGGCCTAAGAGTAAATGCCACCCTTTTCACATTGGCCTATTATAGCGCCACAATAACGTTCCTGACCTGGCGGAGACCTGTGCTCCGAGGAGCACTTTTTCTAGTTTGTATTTTTTTTTTGGTTTGTTTCATTTTAATAAGTTCAAAGTTATACTTTTTATTTTTATAGGGCTGTTAAATGTTCAGTTGTTGGTAGTCATGGCTGCCAGTTCCCACCTGATGTCGTGTGGAAGTTCTGACTGTTCCAGATCGTATTGAATAACTGCTAACTTGCATAACATCTTAAGACTAGGACTTAAGTCTAGGATGTAGAGGTCATTATTTATGTTCCATCCTCCAAAGAGGAAGATAAGATCTCCCATGCAACAACAGCCCATCCAGTAGGACATCCCACATAGGCCTTTCCCTTTGGGCTCAACCTTATTCCAGGAGAAGGTCTCTGGATTCAATTTCCACATATCATTGAAGGTCTGTTTTGAGTTTATGCCACCAAATATGTACAGCTCTCCATTGTAGGCAAAGGCTGAATGAGCCCTGCGTCTTTCTGGAAGAAGCTGTGCAGAAGGTGTGCTTAACCAACAGTTGGTCTCTGTGTCAAAAACTATGATGTTGTTGTAGACCCCCTCCCCATCCCAGCCCCCAAATACAAACATCTTTGTCCCAATGATGGTGGCAGAGTGACTGGATGGAGGTGGTACAGTGCCTCTGGTGTTAATTAAAGACCAGACCATTGTGGCGGTGTCCAACTTGTAGATGTCATTAGTGCATCTGTTGTGCTCGGTCCATCCTCCATAGACATACATGACCTTTACCAAGACACAGGCTGAGTGGTAGTACCTCGCCACTGGAACAGTGCCAGAAATATCAGGCTTAAACCATATGTGTGCATCTACATCAAATGCATAAACCACGTTGCAAAAACGACTCCCTCCCCAGATGTATATGGAATCTCCAATCAGCACAGCTGTGTGGCCAATCCTGCAGGGAACGTCGAGCGGACGTTCTCCTCTTCCAGTCGTCTCTGGGGGCAAATTCCTCCAGCGCAACGATACTGTGTTGAAGATGTAGACTTCAATCTGATCGCCGATGTTCCAGTTAAAGGACCCTCCAAAGGAGTACACCTTGTGCCCGACTACCACAGCAGCGTGCAGGTCATTTATTTGTCGTCCTTTCAGATGTACTGTCCAGTGCAACATACCAGCACCACTGTGAATGAGTGCAGTAAAATTACACAAATTGCTAGAAGCAAATTCCAAGTTGCTAAATGATGTTTCGTCAATTTGAAAATTAATTTAAAAAGACAATCACATCGGTTGTAATGACGATGTTGTGATGTCATTGCATGATGACATCATCCCATTTTAAAATTGGCTTAAGGGAGGATCGGCCGTCGGGCGGGCCAGCGGGCGGACCTCTGACGTCACGCTCATGTCACCATGACTTAGCCATAACCACACAAGGAGTTCCCAATGCAGCTACGCCCAAATATGGAGTGTGTTACCTAACCTGAATGTGTCGTCATGGAATCCAGCGCAAACAAATCAATCAGCTCCATATATGGGCACAAAAGGGGGCATTCCCATATATGGCCATATACTGATGACATCAGGGATCTCCATATATGGGCATCAAAGGGACTGACATATACTGTACATCGATCTCTATATATGGGCATACAAAGGACAATGACTAACAGATCCAGAGATCTCATATGGGCATATAAGGGACAAGGACTGACAGATACAGAGATCTCCATATACGGGCATATCAGTCTGATTGGCGGTGTGAAGCAGGTGTGAGCTCTAGATGTGAGCTAGTTATGTAGAATAGCTAATGACATTTTTCAAACCGAATGGCTGAAAGTTTGTTAGAAAGTATAATTTGAATTAGTTAGTTTAAGATGGATTTGTTAGTAATATGACAGTCATCCATATTGAGAGAAAGGCACACAGATACACAGAGACAGGCAACATCCCAGAAACAGACAGTTTTTGACGCCACAAACTGGTAGGTGTTCGAGGTGTCTCAAAGCCCGGTGCTTAAGGCTGAGGATCACCTTTTTCTCAACAGCTGTTATAGAGAGAGAGACACAGAGAGAAGAGTTACGTTTCTTGCTCGACACATTGCCGGGCCGGGCATCAAACCTGTAACCTTCTGCTTTCTATGTGGCCTCTGTGCCCATTCAGCCATCCTATGAAATGCAATGCAATGCAAGTGCTGGACAAAGTACTCAACCCCAGTACTTCTAAAGTATAGATACTCCTGGTCTAGTATTACTCCACTACAAGTTGCTCTGTCAAATTTGTACTTGAGTTAAAGTGGAACACCTGCATAAAAAAATACGTATTAATTAAAGGACGACTTCACCCATTTTCATTTATATATTTGTTTCAAAGTGCTGCTTCATGTGCCCATTATTCTTCAAACACACAGATATGACAGTCCAGAGCAAGGTGTCTATACTTGGTGATGGAGAAGAGTACTGTAAGAGTGATACCTCTGATCAGACTGCACATGCCCTCTTTGGGATCAATTCAAGTGTATAAAACAACTACTAATTGAAATGAAACTCATCCTTGTTCCGGGGCAAATTTCCTCAAGGAACTGATGGCTGTGCTCCTCAGACGGTCTCTTTTTTTCGTAAGATGTTTTTGGGGCTTTTCTGCGTTTATTGCAGAACAGTGGAATTTAGACAGGAAATGGGGAAAGAGTCAGGGAGTGATACGCAGCAAAGGTCCGTAGGGGTCGAGAATCGAACCCGGGACTCACTCTCAGACTGCATCAGAGCCTATATATGATAGGTACTCTAATCACTAGGCCGTCGGCGCCCCCCTCCTCAATCGGTCTTGACACCAAAACTATGTTTTAGAGCTATTCTCTATACTGCCTCCCCCTGGTCAGCCGGGGAGCCTGATGGAGGGGAAAGGAACTGGTTGGAATAAGGTGTTCCTCCTACCGGGGAAACTCCCCCCATCAGGTGATAAGAAGCGGCTTGCTAGCTCTCATGCTTTGAACGAGGCATGAGCTCGGCTCTAGGCTCTCCCTAGCCTGGCAGAGGGAGTGTAGCGCCCAGGATAACTAAGACAATTAGTTATCCTGGGTGAAAAAAATGGGTTAGAAAATCGTGGGATAAAAATGTAAGGTAAAAAAAAAAAGAACTATTCTTGCAGCTAGGGTACCAAAAAAATTAAGTAAAGACATGAACAAATAACACCACCCACCAAAGACCTAAAGCGACTTTCTTGTTTGCTTGACCAAATGAACGTATCTCATCTCAGGTGGAAACCTCATATATATATACATATGCTTTTTGTCTGTATTATTGAAAAGTCTTTCATTTGAGTTCTCAGCTCTCAGCTGTTGGTGACATCATGGACAAATTGGCAGTGAACTGCAGAGGAAAGAAGCACAGTGAACACAGTGAGGCGGGTGGGGTGGAGCAGCATCATGGTCACGGACTTTTGGTACTTTCCTGGCAGTGTGTGTAATCCATCTAGTTCACTACGCCTTTTATGAAGGAGAAACTGATGTTATGCCTTCCCCTTCAATATTCTCTGCAGTTTTTACAGTTTTGTTTTTACACAAGCACTTAACAACGGTCATGTGTGGGTTAGAATGCATAAACAACAAATATATTTTCCAGCTTGAGGGATTCATACTTAAAGGTGCAGTAAGTGATATATTTGTTAAATAGCTCTGTATTTTGATTGCTGTAGAATGTTTTGTCATTGCTGTGGAATGCTTGTTCAATAACAGGAGTCTCTCTGACTGGCTCTCCAGCTTGTTAATGAATAGAAAATGCATTTTGAGGTCAGGATAACAATTGTATCCAATCAGGGGAGAGAAATGATACAGGCTACAGAATGAACAAGTGGAATTGGAAGTGATGACTCAAAGAAATGAGCAGATAAAATTGGAACTGCAGGGAACACTATAAAATTGAAGCTGGTAAATGGGTACTTTCTCCTGATTGGCTGAAATTGGCAACCCACCTGGAAATGTATTTTCTGAGAGATGGGGAGACGTTATTGAACACTCTATATACTCTATATGATTACTATCAGAATAGTCTCTCTCTCTCTCTCTCACTGTTACTATCAACAATAAAGCTGAAATGCTCGGTGTGATCAATACACTGTCTCTTATATGAACATATTAGTTGTCTCATGGGCATCACCACTTTGCCATAACCATCCCAGCCATAGAGCCCTGCTGTATGTCAGGCATAATATTGTGGGCCCCCAATCAATTTCAATTTGCTAGATTTGTGCACCATATATTGATTAAAGTAAACACACAAAAAAACTATTTGCCAGTAACAAGTTCCTAGTGTTTTCATATGTCAACAGTGTTTTTGTACAATTTATAATTGCATACGGTATAGTGGATGGAGAAATTCACTCTGATCAAACCACTTGTTCACTTTTGGCACATAAGCATATAAAGCTGAGGTCAAACATACAGTATATATCTGTCAGGTGGAAACCATGTCCAAAACTGTTACTTTTCAGCATTCAAAAACAGCAAAAGAAGCTGATCTACAAGCTGCAGATCTGCTACTTTTGAAGCTTTTGTCTGACACTGTAGTATGATCGAGTTAGGGCATTCATTTTATGAAAAAAACACAAAAAGTTTAAATATGGAGATAAGAGGTTTCTGCCCGACAGCAACGATATGTTAATATAGTGTATCATAATAAATATAGGTAATAAAGCTTCTATACCCACATTACCTTCCAGTGCTAATACTGTAGCTGCAGCTAGCTATAGCTCGCTAGCCAATCCCATTGATTTTCCTCCCCCGGACCAATTACCCT
>NC_139953.1:16582166-16624666 GCF_963454915.1 Gymnoscopelus microlampas
GAAAAGGTTTTTGTAGAGACCTCATAAGGGAGGATTTGTGTGTTAAAATTTTTTTTTTTTTTTGCGGCGCTAGCCGCTCTATACCTTTAGGTATAGAGCGGATCCTGCTCTATACCTGACTTTGTCCATGTTCACCGCCAACGTTCTGATTGGTCAGACCCGTCAACGTTCTGATTGGTCAGACCCGTCAACGTTCTGATTGGTCAGACCCGTCAACAAAGTGATTGGTCAAGCTTCACGTGACACATGGCTATAAACACATTATTGCGACCGTAGGTCGCATTTACTATAGAAACCTGCTCCAGGTGTCCGTGCGTCCCTCCGTCACACACGTCCCGTCCCTCCGTCACACACGTCCCGTCACACTTTTGCCCTGCTCATATCTCCGCACCCGTTGCCCCGATCCATGCCAGATTTTGCACACACACTCCTTACCTGCCAAACTACACCCTCCAAGGACCCCCGGAGCTCCAGGGACCCCCAGCTGCCTCGGGGACCCCCAAGTGTAAAAAAGGAGCACATGTGGACAAATTACCAAATGACCACCCCAACGGGGCTGCTCACGGGGCATTCCCGGGGACCACCCACTCCTGGTGCTCCAGAACGGATGCAAAAGTGGTGGCGCCCCCAGTGGAGGACCCCCTGCCACTGCAGCTCACATAAAATGCCGTAACTCGGGCTAGGAGCGTCCGGGAGAGCCGCGGCCGGTACCTATCCGTCCGCCAAGGCAACGCGGACACCCCACCCCTAATTTCTCACATGGCCCTCTTCTAGCGCCACCTTCAGGCCGCTTTTCACAACACATTTTTGCCCACTACTCCTACAGTTTTGCCCCTAAAAACACGCAAATTGCTACACACTACACAGTATGTGTACACTCATGTCATCAACATGCCTGCCACCACATTTCTTAGACCACCAAACAAAACTATACATTGCCCACACAACTAGGAACCAATCGCCGTTACAGCCCTCTTCTGTATACATGTGACCTACGGTCGCTTATCTCCCGATTAGGGAGTCTTACTGGTAAACACATATCAATGACATAATGTATCAAAGGCGCCGCTACCTTCACACAGGGTGTGATTTTTTTTGCTCAATACATGCATTTACACAAAACAATAAATAACTAGAAAATGTGCTCCTCGGAGCACAAGTCTCCGCCAGCAGAACCGTGCTATCATCTGTCATCAACTGTGATATCAGTTTGTACTGGAATGTACTGTTCTTGATTAATCCTGTCTAAGCTATTTATATTACGTATTGTGATGACACCAGTGTGTCTACACCAGTAAGACTCCCTAATCGGGAGATGACCGTAGGTCACATGTATACAGAAGAGGGCTGTAACGGCGATTGAGTTACGGCATTTTATGTGAGCTGCAGTGGCAGGGGGTCCTCCACTGGGGGCGCCACCACTTTTGCATCCGTTCTGGAGCACCAGGAGTGGGTGGTCCCCGGGAATGCCCCGTGAGCAGCCCCGTTGGGGTGGTCATTTGTTAATTTGTCCACATGTGCTCATTTTCTACACTTGGGGGTCCCCGAGGCCGCTGGGGGTCCCTGGAGCTCCGGGGGTCCTTGGAGGGTGTAGTTTGGCAGGTAAGGAGTGTGTGTGCAAAATCTGGCATGGATCGGGGCAACGGGTGCGGAGATATGAGCAGGGCAAAAGTGTGACGGACGTGTGTGACGGAGTGACGGAGTGACGGACGGACAGGACGGACACCTGGAGCAGGTTTCTATAGTAAGTGCGACCTACGGTCGCAATAATGTATTGCTCCGCCATTTCTCAGCCATTTCGTGATTATTCCTGTCTTACCTCACTTTGAAAGAGACCAAGACTCTTTCAAAGTGACACATCTATTTATAGGCCGCTATACGTCATGCGTCTCACTAGCCAATCAGAGCACACTCTTTCAACGTATTGTCACGTGTCACGTGAGGCTTGACCAATGTTAGCTTGGCCGAGGGGGGGGGGGCGGAAAGTGAAAACATAGTCTCCTGGCGGAGACAAATATACACTACAGTTAAAACACCCAGCAATAGACGCTAAAAACAAGAAGTACTACAATTCTACCGCTATAAAAGAAGTAGAGATTTAGAGATCGGAAATTTAACAAGGAAAGCAATGAACTCGTGGAAAGTGCATAGTCTGTGTGCGTGCATGCTTTCGTGCATGTATCCAAATTCCAAACTGTTCACAATGTTTTAAGACGTTTCCTTTTTTTTTTTTAAATAGCTCACAACATGGCGTGATGCGCTTTGTGAGCTTGTAGATCGGCTATTTTCGAATTGCTATATAAAAAAATGGGATAAAGTGGTTAAACCGATTTTGATGCTATATTAACTTATTTTGAAGGGTACGCCCTGGGAACGGTAACCGGTCAGGTGGGCACAAAAAACAACTGGGCACACCGGACAACTGGGCACACAGCCGTCTGGGCACACAGGTCAACTGGGCACACAGTCAACTGGGCACACAAGACAGCTGGGCACACAGTCAACTGGGCACACTGTCAACTGGGCACACAAGACAACTGGGCACACAGTCAAGTGGGCACACAAGACAGCTGGGCACTCTGCTTTGATGTGCCCCCCCTTTCTATGAAATCCAGAGATTAGTGAACCCCTGCTGTGAATTGTCTGCTCCTGAGTTCCTGAGCAGATGCTCCTGATTTCCCCCCCTCAGACAGCCGCATAATCACCCCCCTAGGGTTAGGATGAGAGTTAGGTATAGGCCTAGGATGTGACAGTTTCCACTGATTCAACCTAGTGGTCCCTCCCCACTGCTTACACCTAATGGCCCTCCTCCACTGAGTTCACCCGCATAATCACCCTCCACCCAGGTTAGGGTTAGGGTTAGAATGTAAGAGTCTCCACCGATTCAACCTGCACGGCACACACACACACACACACACACACACACACACACACACACACACACACACACACACACACACACACACACACACACACACACACACACACACACACACACACACACACACACACACACACACACACACACACACACACACACGGGAGAGGCAATACACAGCTCACAACAAATGGATGAGGATGCTGTCAGAACTGCAAGGACACACTGCAATACACTATCTCAGTAAAAGACATTACACAATGTCTCCCACCGTCTCTCTCTCACAGTGGGGGGGCGGGGGGTACTTAAATATCAAAGGAACACAAAAATCCTTGGTAGTCATACGGTGTGCCCAGATGTCCATGTGCCCAGTCATCTCGTGTGCCCAGATGTCCGTGTGCCCAGTCATCTCGTGTGCCCATATGTCCATGTGCCCATTCATCTCGTGTGCCCAGATGTCCGTATGCCCACTTATCCGGTGTGCCCAGTTGTCTAGAAACTCGTGTGCCCAGATGTCCAGTGTGCCCACCTGACCGGTATTCCCTGGAACACGCCCCAGTTAACAGAAGTCAGGGATTCTCTCTTTTGTCTTCTATAATACCACCTATCCTAAATGAACATTGACCACTAACCAGCCCATGTTATATTCTCTTATTAAGTTAACTGTAAAATGCTACATTTTACATTCATTGGTTTCAACACGTTGTAGCATTAATCAGTCTATTGACAGGTGGATGTTGGATAATTCACAGCTTTTGATTGGTCCATTGATAGGTTGGAGAATTATCATTATTCATCATTTATTCCTTTTTCGGTTCATTCAGAGCTTGGCTGTTTTATCCTTTCATTAATTCATTAAATGTCAAGGAGAAACCTGCCAGCACACATAAATGTCATTCAGGTACTTTTAATTAAATCGTCTCTGTCGGGTGGAAACCTCATATGTCCAAAACTGTTACTTTTGAGGATTAAAAAAAAATCAAAAGTATCAAAAGTAGCAGATCTGCTACTTTTGATACTTTTGTGTGACACTGTAGTATGATCAAGTAGGGCGTTAATAAACGAAAAAAACACAAAAAGTATATAACATGGAGATAAGAGGTTTTTGCCCGACAGCGACGAAACGAACACGTAGGCACGGGCAAACCATGAACGTCTTTAGGCGCCAAGCCTCCCTCAGCGTGAGGTGTTTCCACATTAACTCATTAAATCAATTATCCTATTCTTTATTGCATGTCCCTATCATATTATTCACATTCATCATTTGAAGGGTGCTTCACTTTGAAGGAGTAGATTTGCTAATAAAGTCACTATGAAATCGTTGCCGTGTATCCTGTTAGTTTGGCAATTATGACGGTCCAATGGGGTTATATCATAAACCTCTACGCTACAACACTCACTCACACACACACACACTTAAAAATACCTGTACACTATAAATACATTACCATACATAACCCCCACCTCGAGGTGCTCCAGCACACACACACACACACACACACACACACACACACACACACACACACACACACACACACACACACACACACACACACACACACACACACACACACACACACACACACACACACACACACACACACACACACACACACACCTCATCAGAGCCACAGATGGCAGTGTGTGGAGGGGTCAGGGCTTCATGAGGCCAGTACCTGAGCATCCTGTGGACAGCCTCTCTCTCTCTCTCTCTTTGAGCCAAGGTACCTCTAGCTACGTCTCTCCCGCCCCTCCCCCGTCTCTCCTGACACTCATTCATCACACCAAGGCAGGGGGTTCTGCCTAGCAGTTCATTTCACATGCAAGCGGTGCATAACTTTAACCTTGGGCTGAGGGTTCGAAATGCAGTGGTGTAAAGTGACTAAGTACATTTACTTAAGTACTGTACTTAAGTACACTTGAGGAATTTTTACTTTATTGGAGTATTTCCAATTTGCAGTACTTTTACTTCTACTCCACTACATCTCAGAGGCAAATATTGTACTTTTACTCAGTCAACAATTATTTGAAAACTTTACTAGTTACTTCTCAGATATACATTATGATATTATAAAACATATATTAACCACTTCAGACCTATTTTATACATAGGCTATTTGAAAATAGCCATTCTACAACCTCACAGAGCTGGTATTTTGATGCCAATACTTTTGTACTTTTACTCAAGTAACATTTTGAGCACAGGCCTTTTACTACTAACAGAGTATTTCTACATTGCAGTACTGCTACTTTTACTTAAGTAGAAAATGTGTTTTTCCACCACTGTGGAAATGTCATCCTGCTGCTGCATGCGGCAGTGGTTCTCAAACTTTTTTATGTCGAGGACCCCCAAATTCATATGTATTTGGCCCGCGGACCCCCACCTGAAAAGGTTTTGTGCCAGGGACCCCCCAGAAGAGAAGATTTATGTTTAAAACAATTCTAAATGAATGACGCGCTGTGAGCTTGTAGATCTGCTATTTTTGAATAGCCAACATTTAAATGGCTAAAGTGGTTAAAATGATTGTGATGCTATATTAACTCCTTTTCTTGGGGACCCCCTGAAACCCCCCCCCCCCCCCCAAGGACCCCTAGGGGTCCCCGGACCCCACTTGAGAACCACTGTTCTAAGTCATTCTAAGCTGTACCTCCCGTTCCTCTGCCCAGTTTGCCATCACTTTTTGTTTTCATATTTAGTGATGTTATTCAGGCCTAGATGGGTACAACGGTACCTTAAATGATCACCTTGCAATAGGCTATGCGTATATGCAGTGCACAGCAGCCATATTGGAAAGAAATTGGGCCGCTTCCCTAATTCCTTCACAGGTTTTATCAATGATGCCAACTAAGGTTGTGTTCCATTCGGGTCAAACAGAGTCAGGGTGCTGATATTGTGCATTTGGGCTCACTGGAAACAATCTGCTACACCAGTGGGTCTCAAAGTGTGGTCCAGGGACAGGGACCCTCATGGTTCCTTGAGGGGGTTCCAAATGGCACCTTACAGGTGTGTAACTCTGAGACCAAATGGACCCTTATGGGTCCACTTGGTTCCATTTGTACAAACTCGGAGTTATTGGGGTCCTTGAAATTAAAAAGGTTTGAGAACCAGTGCTACACTAAATGGAACAGAGCCTTCATTAGAATCATTGGTAACACCTGTGAAGGAGGTAAGTAAGGAAGGGGCCCAATTCCTATTTGCAATTCGGCTGCTGTGCATAGAGCCCATTAAGCTTCTGATTTAGAAGTCAATAAGAGATGTGTAATTTGCCCAACAGCCTGAATAACACGTACAGTAGTGGTTGTGGTGGTCTGTACTATAGACCCTTTGCACAGTAGCAGTTTGGACAGGTAAACACAGCTGAAGGTAATAAAAGTAATAGTGTTTCATTTAATTACTTCAGTGTACCAGCATGAAGTTAACCTCAGTACAGGAGGTGTCCAAGGTGGCACACAGAGACACCGAAACACACCTACAAATATTAAATAATGTTATTATTACCTTCAGCTGTGTTTACTGGTCAAATACCTGCCCTGCAAAGGGGCCATTGCACCTGCTCATAGCCATTTAAGCCACCTGTATTTTGTGAACTAAACGTATACACCAAATAGGTATTGCAAAACTACTGTGATGCAACACAATGGGTAGTTGCTACATCTGGCCATAAATTGCAGTGGTTCTCAAAGTGGGGTCTGGGGACCCCTAGGGGTCCTTTGGGTTTTTTTTTTGGCCTATTTGACGCAAAGACCACGGAGATATGATTTTTCGAAGATATAGACTCCCATCCACTTCCTTGTTAACTTAAAACTTAAACATTCTGTATCTCGGCTCCTGAGTACTTTTTTTTTTTCAATGAAAAATCTCTGGCAGTGGGCAAACGCGGAAAGCAATAATTGTGGCAGTGAATGAGTTAATAGCATCACAATCATTTTAACCCCTTTGGCTATTCAAAAATAGCAGATATACAAGCTCACAGTATGGCATGCGCTGCGAGCTTGTACATCTGCTACTTTTTGAACATTTTTTTTAAATATTGAAAGTGTTTGAAAAGTCTTGAATATTTTTTTAACATAGATCTTCTTTTCATTTTCTTCTTTTCAGATGGTTTGTGGCCAAATACAAAGTTTGGGAAGCGCAGCCATAAACGATTCCAATAATCTAGCTACAATTTGAATTAATCTCTGGGGTGGGGGGGGGGGGGTCACACATGTTCAGCACATGACTTAATATGGGGAGAAAACAATTGTTGCCTTTTTATAGCGCTTTGCCCAGCCATTAATACAGCATCAAAATCATTTTAACCACTTTTTCCATTTATAACGTTGGCTATTCAAGATCTGCAGATCTGCATGTTTTTTGGGGAAAAATCTCAAAAATGTTTGGGACATTTTGGCATGAGGAGAAAACACTTGTTGCGGTCAAGAGGTGCACACATCCACAAGTCGGCTATTTCGACGGGTGCTGGATCAGAATAGATAATACTGTAAAGAAGGAAAAGGTCCACACACCATCTTAATAATGCTCCCAAAAGTATTTGTTAATTGAGCGGTTAAAACACAGCGTTTCGGCCTCTGCGGCCTTCGTCAGGTATACTGAACAGTGTGTAAAAAGGCAAGTAGGTGTATATAAAGGGAATAGTGGGCAGAGCTTACATCAGTCCATGAATGAAGACACCCGGGGACAACGTCCCAATAGAGAAATTGGGCCTGTACTTCCTTCACAGGTGTTACCAATGATACTAATGAAGTATGATATTGTGCATTTTGACTCACTGGAAACAGGGACCCTCATGGTTTCTTGAGGGGGTTCCAAATGGCCCCTTAAAAGGTGTGTAACTCTGAGAGTGTACAAATGGAACCAAATGGACCCGTAAGGGTCCATTTGGTTCCATTTGTACACTCTCAGAGTTATGGGGGTCCTTGAAATGAAAAGGTTTGAGAACTACTGTGCTACACTAAATGGAACAGAGCCTTCATTAGTACCATTGGTAACACCTGTGAAGGAAGTTAGGAAGAGGCCCAATTTCTTTCCATTATGATGGCTGCTGTGCATTAGAGCCTATTAGGAGTTGGAACTGATCACAGACCAGACAATGCAGTTACAAATACAGTCTGTAGAAAACACTTGTTGCCTTTGGAGATATCAGCTCCTGTAGCAGCTTTCCCCAGCCTGCCCTGCCCCGTTCGGCCCACCCACGCACCCATAATCCCTCCTCCCCCTGAGTCTCTCCAAGCAGGTGACATCCTGCGCTGGTTCGAAATAATCTCCTATACGACAGATGGGGTTGCTTTTTCTCCCGCGCCTGCCAGCCAGCACAGTGGGCTATACTGGTGGCAAGGCGGCAAAACAACGCCCCCTCGCCGTGGCGTGGTCCAATCACCATGGCGATGTGCGATGCGATGCTGTCGCACCGCAGCAACGTGCACTGCTGCTCGGTACAGAATGTATAGGCAACAACGCGCTTTGTACGGAAACAACTACGGTGTGTGTGTGTGTTGGGGGGGCTGTGCTAGAGCTCAGGGTAAGACACATGAAGTGACTGCAACAGGCAGGATATTTATGGGTATTTGGACATGATGGTATACAGCAGGGTTCCCCAATTACTTTTCCCCAAGGGCCAAATTATGTCTCGGGTACCAAGCCGAGGGCCAGGGAAATTGATTTTTTGTTTTTTATTCGTTTTTTTTTTTCTCTAATCGAGCTAATTTGACACTGTGTTATTTTAGGCCTGGGAATCTTAAATCCTGTGTTGAGGGTCACACAAGGAAAAAACGCACTCTGGAAACAAAATAAGTCAGCTTGAAAAGTAATACAGATTAACAGCAGCCAGTTGTACATCAATCAATCAAAATAAGTCCAGAATCAACAATTTACTTACAGATGTGTTTGTTAGTCTGCTTGAACAGTAATACAGATTTTTTTATTTTTTTCCAAAAAATTTAAATTAAAAAAAAAATTAAAAAATCGCAGACCGCAAATGGCCCGCGGGCCGCCTATTGGGGAACCCTGGTATACAGTAAGTCAAGGAGATGGACGGACGGACGGACGGACGGACGGACGGACGGACGGGACAGACAGACAGGCTAGGTAGCCTGGCAGACAGGCAGCCTGGCAGAGAGACAGGCAGTACGGAGGCAGTCACCTGGGTGACAAGGCAGACAGTCAGTTAAAGCAGGCGTGAGTCTTTAGCGCAGCTTTGAGCGTCAGCCTCCTCCTTTGGTTTTTCCCAAAGACCTTCAAAATGTTTTCACTACGAGGTTGAAACTCACAAGGGAGAGGGAGAGTAAAGAGAGATGATGACGCATATACACCAAAGGCTTTTAACTGCCCTGTTAACTTTTAACACAGTCAACCCTTTCTCATTTCATCTGGATGCAAACAATCTATTGTTTATTAGTGGCGGCTCACACACTGTGCACTAAATTGTGCCCATGTGATAAGTGTGGATTGAAGTTATTACCCTGTCATCTTTTTACATGCAGATGAAATCTGAGGCCCTTTTTCATGTGCGGCAACTCCAATTTGGAAAGCCATTTCTCTACCAGCGTTAACGCCATGCAGATGCCAGCCTCTGTGTGTGCGTGTGTGTGTGTGTGTGTGTGTGTGTGTGTGTGTGTGTGTGTGTGTGTGTGTGTGTGTGTGTGTGTGTGTGTGTGTGTGTGCGTGTGCGTATCACTATACGTGTGAGGACTTTAAAAATGAGCACAAATGGCATTCATAAAATCGCCATGCTAAAATGTTGATGTCCTCACAAGTAATGTAATACAAACGTGTGTGTGTGCGTGCGTGCGCGTGCGTGCGTGCGTGCGTGCGTGCGTGCGTGTGTGTGTGTGTGTGTGTGTGTGTAGTGTGGGCCAAAAAAGCTCACTGCATTCTAAATTAATCACGCCACTTTAACGTCTCTGTATTCCCTGCTGAGCCAGCTCTAAAGTTGGAGAGAGAAAAAGAGAGAGAGAGAGACAGAGAGAGAGTCGGTGAAGGAAAAAACGTGTGTGAGAGAGAAGGAGAGAGAGAGAGAAATCACAGAAAGAGATAGTGAGAATGCTAAGCAGCTTTGTAGCCCCCCACCCCACCCCTCTGCCACATGAAGGAGGCTTCAGATGTCCATCTTCAGACTCTTCATCCTCATTCTTTCATCTACCACGTCCCTCCCTGTCAGCTCTGTCCACCAACCTTCTTATTTCCTTCCACACCCATCAATCTTCTCCTTCTCCTCCTCATTCTCCTCCTCCACCCTCATCGCCTCATCAACATCTGCTTGTTTTCGTTCCACATCGCTCCTCCCTCCCTCCCTCCCTCCCTGCCTCCCTGCCCTCCTCCTCTGCTGTTCTCCTCTCTCCCATCCCTCCATCTAAGCTGGACCTCCTTCAACCATCCCGCCCTCACTGTCTCCCCTGTAGTCCACACTCATCCTCCTCTCCTCTTCTCCTCTTCCCCTCTCATCCCCTCCCCTCTCTTCCACTCTCCTCTCCTCCCTTCCACTCTCCTCTCCTCTGTCACAGCTCAGCTGGTGACGCCCCACTGGGAGACTGCTCCTTTTGTACACCGCTGAAAGGGACTGGTGGTACAGCGAGGTAGAGGTAAGAGAGGAAGCACAAGAAAGAGAGAGATAAGGAAAGAGCAAGCCAATGATACAGTGAGACAGAGAATAGAGAGAGAGAGAGAGAGAGAGAGAGAGAGAGCATGAAGACATGTGGACATGAACATCCATCAGTGTTGGTCATGTGCAGCGTGTCTGTCTCTGTCACAGGGATCTCACTCAAGCTTGTCTTCATCAATTATCAGCGAGAGACGCTGCAGCGGCTCAGCCACGCCCCCCGCTGAGATACCCCCTGTCGCCATGCGATGGGACTCCCTGGCTGCCACTTAGGACGCCTCCGGCCCCCCCATGCACAGATGAACGGATACACACACACACACACACACACACACACACACACACACACACACGTTTGTATTACTATACTTGTGAGGACATCAACATTTTAGGACGGCGATTTTATGAATGCCATTTTCACCATTTTTTGGCTTTTTTTTGTAAGCCTAAAGCCAACTTTTTTTTTGGGGTGCACGGCAAGCGCAAAACTAAGTTAATCAAGCTTCTAACTCTTAAAGTGAAAGTTCACCCCCTAAATGAATGAATTCATGGATATTCTTTTGTTTTTGTCACATTCCTAAGCCAATAATGTGATGACCGGCAGCGGTTCCGATAGGAGACACAAAGAGTCTCCTTTGTGTCTCCTACCGGAACCGCTGCCTACCAGTCCGCTGGTCATCAAATTATTGACTTAGGAATGTGACAAAACAATATCCATGAATTCTCTCCGTGGGGTGACTAATCGATAGAAAAAAAAAAATTGGGGCGTGAACTATCCCTTTAAACCAAAACCTAACCTCTAAACGTCTAATCCATACCCCAACCTCAATCTTTTTCTAATTTTAAACGTATCTCTAAAAACCTTTTTTTCCAACCATAAAGCAACCATTTTCCTTGTGAGGACAAAAACCTTTTTGCTCATAATGTCCATTTCTTGAATTCTATACTATACGGTCCCCACAAGTACGCGCAAGCACGCACACACACGCGTGCACGCACACACACGCAGACAAAAAGCTTCCACTCTGCCTCCCACAACCTACTACAACCTCTTGTCTTGTTCAGCGCCAGGCGTTAATAAAGACACACAAGGCAGTGCTGTGATGCGTTTTGAAGCCCAACTGAGCATGAAGCACTGCGGAGGAACCGAGAAGAAAGACAGAAAGAAAGAAAGAAGTAGCACGATATAAAAGCGAGTGCAACTTCTCTGTGTCGCTAATGGATGGATGGGGTATATTTAGAAATGTGAACACAAGAAGGAGGATGTCTCAGCCTCGGGAAGTTTTCTTTTCCTTTTTTCTTTATAAGCGGAAGGTTGTAAAGGGGAGCGGAGGGGGATTTGCTTAATACGCTGGGAGGCAGTTGAAGAGGGAACAACCTGTTCCAAACCTTTCATCTGGAGCAAATATTTTTAAATTAAGAAATAGATAAATACACTGCTTGGTTTTCCCCCGGTCCCGCTGTCATTCATACGTCTTTTGTACGAGGCACAGTGGTTTAAAGTAACTAAGTACATTTACTCAAGTACTGTACTTAAGTACAATGTTGAGGTATTTTTACTTCACTGGAGTATTTCCGATTTTCAGTACTTCTACTTCTACTCCACTTCATCTCAGAGGAAAATATTATACTTTTACTCCACTACAATTATTTGATAACTATAGCTACTAGTTACTGTAGATTTTGAAAAACATAAATTACCCACTTCTACATGTCGGCCATTTGAAGCTCACAATGCGTCGCATCGCGATGCATTGTGACCTTGTAGATCTGCTCTTTTACAAAAGTTTTTTTATACATTTTATTATACATTTGAAAACTTGTGAAATGGGACATTCTGCATAATGATAATATCTTCTACTTTTGGTACATTTACAAGTATATTTTGATACCAATACTTTTGTACTTATGTTGAATTCTAGACTTTTACTTGTAACAGAGTATTTCTACATTGCAGTATTGATACTTTAACTAACTTAAGTAAAAAATGTGAGTACTTTTTCCACCACTGGCATTAACCACAGATCTACGAGCTGACAGCGTATGGCGACACGTTTAAAGTGAAAGCGGTTAAACCTATATTAGGCCTAACTGCTCCAGTTAGCCGCCGAGTGGCCCGACGCAATTTGGGTTTTGATCTGACAGCTCCGGCGAGGTGCAATTATGAAGTGTGAAAGCTGCTGAAATCGAGAAAATAAAGAGTAAATGGGAGAGATCTTATTACACGCACGACTGGCCCAATGTGTGCTCGGTTATTATTAGGTGTAAATAAAGACCAAACTTGTTTGCTTGCCAACCAGACACGTATCCCTGTAAGAGCCAATCCCGCGAAACCAAAGCTAAAAAATGTGTCACATCTGTGAAACGGATAAAACATAGTATGTTTCGGTTCAGCCCCCATTGTGGTGGGATTGTTGTGATTTCTGAGACAGCCTTGGAGGATGCCTGCGTGAGCGCGTCTCTGCGTGCCATAACCCTTTAAGACCCCGAGGCCCATTCTACAAAATGGCGTCTAAATCAGTTTTTTTTTAGGGAAAAACATTTTATGTTGCTATATCAGTGGTTCTCAAACTTTTTCAAGTCAAGGAATCCCCAAAATGATATGCATTTGGCCGTGGGCCCCCGCCTCAAAATGTTTTGTTCCAGGAACCCACAGAAGCAAAGATTTGAGTTACAAATGTTCGCTTTGAAAAACATACATTCAAAGATTTGCACAAATATTCACGATTTTTCAAAAATAGCAGAACTACGAGCTCGTAGCGCGGCACTCGGTGCCGTGCTACGAGCTCGTATATCTGCTATTTTTAAATAGCCAAAGACATCTTAAATCGACACATGATGGCTTTCCCGGTTTTAGTGGGATAAAACACTCGGGCACAAAGATGCACGCCACAGCCATGCAAACAGGATTTTACACTCCGGTACAAAATGAGATTACTTTTTTTTTTTTTTTGCCATTGACATTATTCCAGGCGAGCGTTCGTGTCTCAGCCGCTGTGTGTGTGTGTGTGTGTGTGTGTGTGTGTGTGTGTGTGTGTGTGTGTGAGAGAGAGAGCGTAGAGGCACTTTAGTACATCTAAGAATAATGACAAAATGACTCAATAGCCTAGTTTTCAATTTACAGCGGTTGAAGAGGGTCGATCGTCATTCTTCACGATGAAGAAGGTTGTGTCGTTATGCATATATCAAGATCCAGCCAAATACCTACGTTTTATGTGATTTCTTTCTTATGTTCACGTACAGTTAAGATGCCAAGAGCATGCGATCTCTCATCGGCGGCCATTATCACAAATTAACAAAACGTCGCTGTCGGGTGGAAACCTCATATGTCCCAAACTGTTACTTTTTCAGGATTCAAGTAGCAGCAGATCTACAAGCTCAAAACGTGCCGCGTTTCGAGCTTGTGGATATGCTACTTTTGATGCTTTTGTGCGACGCTGTACTGTGATCAAGTAGGGACGTAAATTTACGTAAAAAACACAAAAGGTTACAGTATGGAGATAAGAGGTTTCTGCCCGACAGCAACAAAAAATGTGGCTTTGGATCTTATTTTTAACTCTATATGCTTTGGATTGGTTATTGGGGAGAGGGCAGGGAGGATATGGTGATGGAGAGAATGGGTAGGAGGGGGGGGGGGTATGAGCTCAGTTTGAGGGCATTTTCTGCTGTCTCTAAGCCCACATTAGCACTGATTTGGGTGATCAAATCTGAAAATGTTTTGTGCCATGCGGGGACCCCCAGAAGAGAAGATCTACAAGCTGCAAAGGGTTTTAATCAAGCGGCTGGCTTACACTTGAGATTCCACCTGTTCAGTATGAACTGGGGAAATCTGCTTTCTGCTTTGATGCTCCCATTTCATACAACTCACGCTAAAAATGAATGCCCCAATATCCTATGGACAATTTAATCACCTTATTTTGTTGTTTCTGTGTTTTATACCTGTATGGGCCTTAATTGTTGATTTTTGTGTATGTAATCTCGTCAGCATTGCAAATGAGGTAAACCTCAATGCTCTCTTCAAGAATAAATAAAGGTTTCAATCAATTTAAATGGATAAAGTGGTTAAAATGATTGTGAGGCTGTACTAACTCATTTTGCTGGGGGGGGGGGGGACCCCAGGGAACCCCCTCCCCCCCCCCCCCCTCCCCCATGGACCCCTGGGGGTCCCCGTCACCGGACCACACTTTGAGAACCACTGTTCTAAAGCACTCCATTACACTTAAACAATATATAGAACCTAAACATACCGATAAGGTGTCCTCGCCTGTATGCCAGCACTAATTGGAGGATCAAGATCAAACAGGTGTACAGCGCTGTAAGATTTTCCATAGCGCTGCTGTGTCTTCAAACTGCATCAATCGGGTTTTAATCTGTGCACTACTTGATTAGTCATTTGGCTCCCCAGACATTCTGTAATTTGTTCCACACAACAGCGCGTGTTACAGCCATGCGCGCGTGCACACACACAAACTCTCTCACCCCACACAGATACACACACGAGCACACACACACACACACACACACACACACACATACAAAAACAACAAACAGAATAAGAGATGGATGAAACAGACAGAAAGCAAGACAGGGAGACAAAAGCAAAGACTTGCAGACATACAGGCAGTGGTGGAAAGTAACTAAGTACATTTACTCAAGTGCTGTACTTAAGTAACGTTTTGAAGTATTTTTTTTACTTTATTGGAGTATTTCCAATTTTCAATACTCTTACTTCTACTCCACTACATCTCAGAGGCAAATATTGTACTTTTACTCCACTACAATTCTTTGAAACATTAGTTACTAGTTACTTTGTAGATTTTGATTATTAAAAAACATACAGGTAGCGTGACAGTCCAGGCACCCTAGGCTGCCAGCCTGGCAGCGTGTCGCGGGTTCGACTCCCGTTCCAGACGACCTTTTGCTGTCACCCCCCCCCCCATCTCTCTCCCCATTTCCTGTCAGCCTATCCCTCTCTAAAATAAAGGCATAAAAAGCCCCCCCCCCCCGCCAAAAAAATAATAATATATATATTATATATATATATATCTACAAGCTCTATATATATATATATAGAGCTTATATATGTATAAGCATTGTGAGCTTGTAGATCTGCTTTTTTTTTTTTTTAATGGGAAAACTTGTGAAATGAGACATTCTGCATAACGAGCACTTTTACTTTTGGTACTTTAAAAACATTTTGATACCAATACCTTTTGCAGCCTACTTTTACTCTCGAATTCCGGACTTTTACTTGTAACAGAGTATTTCTACATTGCAGTATTGATACTTTTACTTAAGTAGAAAATGTGAGTACTTCTTCCACCACTGCACACATACTGTACACACAAGGCACACATGCACCCATGCACGCACGAGTGCACGCACGCGCACGCACACAAATACAAAAACAACTAGAAAAAGTGCTCCTCGGAGCACAGGTCTCCGCCAGGTCAGGTAGGTTATTGTGGCCTCCTGGTGGCGCTATAACAGGCCAATGTGAAAAGGGTGGCATTTCTTCTTAGGCCTTTCAATGGGACACTGCATTCATGATTTGAGGCATTTTGTTCCAAAAATGTGTTTTGCTAAATTAGACCTGCTGGTGGCGCTATAAAGGCCAATGTGAATGTGAAAAGGGGGGCATTTCTTCCTCGGCCTAGTGGGAATCTGCATGCAAACTTTCACGGAAATTGCACACTGCATTCATGTTTTGAGGCATTTTGTTTAAAACTGACCAATCCTGCAAACTTTGGAAGCCACTGTAAGCCAAATAGGATGGAATATGAAATATCGGACAGATCCATCAGAATCACATGACTATGGAGATGCAGTGTACCAATTTGCGTGTTTTTTGGACATAATCTGAAGGAATAATCTCCAAAACTGTATTTTACATAAATCGGCCTCCTGGTGGCGCTGTAAAAAGCAGATGTGAAAAATGCAGTCCAATGTTTTTCCTTGGCCTCTAGGGAGTGTGCGTGCAAAGTTTCACGCAGATCGGTGCAGTTATAGTGAAAAATGCAAATCGGCCAGTTATAGCGCCACCATGAGGCTGATTTGAAAATGTTCAAGTGGCATTTCTTCCTCGGCCTAGTGGGAATGTGCGTGTGCAATTTTATGGAAATGGCAAGCTGCGTTCATGATTGGAGGCAGTTTGTTCAAAACGGACCAATCCTGCAAACTTTGGAAGCCAACCTTAGCCAATGAGGATGCAATATGGGAAATCGGACAGATCCGGGTTGATCACATGACTATAGAGATACTGTGTAGCGATTTGCATGACGTTTGGTTAAAAGCTGTAGGTGTAATGGGAAAAAATGGGTTTTGCACAAATCGGCCTCCTGGTGGCGCTATAATAGGCCCATGTGAAAAATGTGGGGCAGAGGTTCTGAATTGGCATCCAGGGAGTGGGTGTGCACAGTTTCGCAGCGACCGGGCCAACGGTGCCGGAGATTAGCTGTTAACACACAGACAGGACACACACACACACACACGGACGGACGGACGGACGGAGGGTAAAACATACTCTCTCGCCATGCCTTTCGGCCTGGCGGAGACAACAAACGGAATAAGAGATGCATGAAACAGACAGAAAGCAAGACAGGGAGACAAAGAAAGCATGAGACTTGCAGACATACAGGCAGACAGACAGGCTGGCACAGGAAGAGAGGACAGAATTTGTGACAGTGAAAGAGAAACAAACACA
Organism: Gymnoscopelus microlampas; assembly: GCF_963454915.1. NCBI lineage: Eukaryota > Metazoa > Chordata > Actinopteri > Myctophiformes > Myctophidae > Gymnoscopelus > Gymnoscopelus microlampas. The sequence continues at coordinate 16,599,343 of NC_139953.1, forward strand.
AAAAAGCCAGTGTCTCGGCGCCCTCTGCCTGTGGCTGGGTGGAATGGCGTGCGGTTAAAATGAGTGGATTAATGGCAGGCTCTGGGCGAGCATACAGATGTCCAGAGGGGATGGACGACAAGGTCACCGGCCGGAGTCAATCCGTCTGCACTCTGACAGCAAAGTGACTGTGACTCCTCTGGCCGTGGGTCACACAAAGCCAATAGGGACCGACGCCAGAGAGCAGGAGAGTCATTCCACCTGACAGGCAAGGGCATGGGAGAGAGACACAGAGAGAGAGAGATAGAGAGAGACCTGATGCCATGTCACTCCACATCTGCTGCTAAGAGATGTCTCGTACTGCATGGCACAAGGGACTGTAATATTCGGCTCAATTTAGGCGGTGGTGGAAAAAGTGCTCACATTTTTTACTTAAGCACTTCTATCCGAAGCGCTTTACATTGATTGTGCCATTAACACACACATTCATACACCGATGGCGGAGGAAACCATGCAAGGCACCAACCTGCTCATCGGATACAATACTCTATACAAGCTCACAATGCGACACATTGTAATAATAATCAAAATCTACAATATTTGCCTCTGAGATGTAGTGGAGTAGAAGTAAAAGTACAGACATTTTAAAATACTCCAGTAAAGTCCTCAAAATTGTACTTAAAGGTTTCATGACATTCAGATTTACAAAACATTAAAAGTCTTTATCATGGTCCTTCAAACGTGTATTAAAAGGTTTCAACTGAAAAATCCACTACAGTGAGCCATGGCATGTGTTTTTCTCTCTGTATTCTGAGGCCTTTTCAGCTGCAATGAATTAAAAAAATGTATTTGTATAAATAAAATAAATGGATGAAAATGTTTTCCCCCACTCTTTTACAATATTGTATACTTGTGTTGTGACAATACACAGAGAGAGAGAGAGAGAGAGAGAGAGAGAGAGAGAGAGAGAGAGAGAGAGAGAGAGAGAGAGAGCTCCCTTTGCACCAATGGCCAAACTGTATTGTAGTCAAGACAAAGACAAACTGCCAAGCGGCGACAGCTGCCAACCCTGGGAGTGGCATCAGACATTGAGGTAATCAAATCCAGGATGGCTTTATAGACTTTAACAGAGTTAATTTATTAACCCAGTAAATTGTTCCATTCTTTCAAAGACATTCCACCCCCCCCCTGAATGTATCTCAAATCTTAAGATACCGAGACATTAGCCCAGGGGTCGGCAATAGGCGGCCCGCGGGCCGAAATTGGCCCCCCAGAAATAATATCTGGCCCGTGAGATAATTTTGAGAATTTAAAAAAAAAAAAAAATTTTTTTTTTTTTTTTTTTTAGAAAAATATTTTTCTTTTTTTTATGTTAATGTTCACATTGTTGGTGCCATCAGTCACATATTAGTAAAGATACAGTATGAATGATTTACTGAAAAGTGTTATAAAAAAAGTATTAAAAATTAATGTTAAAATAATTATAAATACTTATTTCATAGAACCTGAACCCACTTTTGAAATCATGCACTCATAAACACGATGCATTTTAAAGGATTTATAACATTTTATAGCTAGATTAGAGGAAAATGGAGAAGAAAAAAAAAATCACCAGAAAAATCGCCTGTGCTGATATATTGGTCAAACAGAACCGAATTAGACCCAAATTAGACCCGAATTAGACCGAGTTAGACCCGAATTAGACCCGAAAAATTTTGCGCCCGCGCGTGTTGTGCACGCACATGCACGCGCGCTGCGCGCGCGTGCATGTTCGCGGGGAGGCCCGGCCCGCGATGGAATGTCTGGGAGTGATATTGGCCCTAGGCTTATCTCAATTGCCTACCCCTGCATTAGCCTAATATTAAGATCAATTATTAGGAATCAAATATTTTCAAAACATCAAATATGTCAATACACAAAAAGACCGGGCTCAACATATGATAAAGCCGTTAAAAGCATCTTCTCAACTCAATAACACTAATAATTCAAATAGACCTGCAATAGCAGGAGGTGCAGGAGACATGTGAAAACCTTTAGACTGTTCTAATTTAAATGAGTGCTTGTTTATTATGTTGTAGTTCTATTTAATTATATTCTTAGGCAAATCCGTTTTAATTCACATTTAAATTAGAGGGTTTTATTTTGTTATGTGGTATATGTTTATTTTAATGTGATTTGTGTTTGTTTTACACAGAGGACCACTATGGAAATAAGTGTTTTAATTAATGCTTTTAATCCTAAAATCAATCAATCAATCAAAGCATTCAACTGAAGCACGTGCAGATTAAACAGGGAGCATTTGCTGTGAAAAATCTTTATTACTTCCCTATGGTCATGAAATGTGGGTCATGACCGAAAGAAAGAGACTACGCATAAAAGTGGGCGAAATGTTTTTTTTTTCTCAGGAGGGTGGCTGGCATCTCCCTTAGGGACAGGGTAAGGAGCTCATAATCTGTGAGAGACTCAAGAGTATAGCCGCTGCTCTTTTGCGTAGAAAGGAGCCAGTTGAGGTGGTCCAGGCATCTAGTATTAGGAACGCCCAGCTGGGAAGAGACCATGACGCAGACCAAGGACCAGGTGGGGGGGATTATATCTCCAAACTGGCCTGATAACCCCTCGGGATCCCCCTGTTAGAGCTGGCTAATATGGCCAGGTTCAAGGTTCAAGGTTCAAGAAGGCAGCCAGGAAAAGGATAAGTGTGAGATTCCCTGCTGGAAGTGCTACCTCCGTGACCAGACTCCAGATAAGCGGACAAAGATGGATTATGGATGGATGTATCATATTGCTTTCATCTATTTCAGTGGTTCTCAACCAGTGGTCCTTGGGGGGGTACCAGGGGGTCCCCAGCAAAATTAGTTAACATAGCGTCACAATCATTTTAACCAATTAGCTTTGGCTATTCAAAAATAGCAGATTTACAGTGCCGCTCTATGAGCTTGTAGATCTGCCATTTTTGAAAAATCTTTGAATATTTACATTTTTTAAAGCGAACATTTTTAACTCAAATCTTTGCTTCTGGGGGTCCCTGGCACAATACATTTTCAGATGGGGGTCCGAAAACCACTGATCTATTTGATAGTTGTTCATATTCAGCTAAAAGAAATGTGTGCATTGAACACATTTCCCATCCTGATGAGAGTGGGCAAATACGAGCACATCACACCCATCCTTCTCTCACAGCACTGGCTTCCCATCTCCTCCCGGGCAGAATACAAAACCTCCCTATTAACGCCATCAATACATCCGTAGTAACACTCTCTCCAACCTTGAGGAACTCCTCAAACCACAATCCTCCACACGCAACCTCCGCTCTGGAAACACCAACCTTCTTCACATCCCCATGACCAAGCTCTGTACCATGGGGCGACTGGGCCTTCAGATGGGCCACTCCTCCACCCTGGAATGCCCTCCCTGACCACCTGAGAGCACCGCAATCTGTTGATGCTTTCAAAATAGGACTAAAGACCTACCTTATTAACACATTCCATGCCAGAGTTTATTCATAATGTACTCACCCACTGCCAGTGATTTATTGTTGTTTTTTTGTTTTTTTCACCTCGCCACAGACCTTGCTAAATACCTTGTGATCGCGTGTTCAACTGTTTGTAGACACACAGGGTAGTTGTGCGAGTGGCCCGGAGAAGAAATTTTCAATCGGCGACATTCCATTTTGCAGTAGTTGCAGTTTCTAAAAAACATTTTAAAAAACAACAATGAGATAATGGCACCGGATGGGAACGAAAATCTTCGATTGATATTCATTTCCGTTTCCGGGTGTGCTACAATGAAATGTGTCACTGCGAGAGAAAAAAATCTACGCGACCGGCGCGCTGCGCTGTTATTTAGGTTCGCGTAGATCTACACGATTGGCACGTGATGTGTAAATAAAGCTGTTTTTTTTTTGGCTACTTTTGTTCTTCTCCTAGGCTTTATGCCCTCACGTGATTTTAATTATATTATTATATATATTATAAATTATTATTATTGTTCATAAACTGCATGATTTCCCAACCACTTGTCAAAACTCAAAACCTAATAATAAGAATGTATTATAGTATATAGTTCACTCTGTTTCATGGTCATGTGAGGACCCAGAAATCCCAAGTATATTATGACAGAAATATAATGACATGTATTTGTAACTATACATAAAAAAACAAAAACAAAATCCCCCTTTTCATGATGGTCATTTATGGTGCAGTGCAGGTGTTTGACCACTAGATGGTAACAGTAAGCTACACTAAGCAGTGTGCATGAGCTGCCTAAAGGTTCAACATGTACATTAGCAACAAAGACAGCATAATGCTAAAATCAGTTAATATACCTTAAATCTTCTTTCTTTCTTATTGACCCTAATCACTGAACACTTTTTAAATCCTTTATTTAACAAGGGTAAAACTGCATTGTGAATATCTTTCTTTCCAAGTGGGCTCTGGCCAAGAAGGCAACATGCACAAGCTATACACAGGCACGTTATGAAAATAACATTAAAACGGATACAAAATAAAAACAAGATAATAAAACCAAATGGTTTTCAAATATTATAACTAGAATCTTAAATGGCTTAAATTAATTTAGGAGCTGCAGCCATTTGTATTGAGCTTGTATAAATATGCACTCCCCAGGTTTCTTAGAAGTCAGTTCCCCTGCATATGGAGGTAGTGGCTTCAACATTGCTCCAAGGGTTACACACTTGGGAAGCACCTATACCAGTGCATCTCAAACTTTTTCATGTCAAGGACCCCCAAAATGATATGTATTTTGCTGCGGACCCCTATCTCAAAATATTTTGTGCCAGGGACCTCCAGAAGAGGTAGGTAGGTACTTTATTCATCCCGAGGGTAGTCTCGCGTAGCCAGACCCCACAGAAAATGAAAAACAGCGACCTCTGCTTTTCTGATATTCTGTGGAGTCTGGCAGGAGTATAATGTTAGACTAGAGCGCAGGGAAACACCGGTTTCATGTCTGCCTATAGTGCATCACTTCCGGTTGGTGCGACCATGTTTTCATTCCCACTAACAATATTTCTACACGGAACACTAACACCACTTCTCCCAGAGAACATGGATGGTTTTGGTTATAAGCCCACTTGTTTCTATGATGAAAGAGTAATTTAAAATGTGAATATCTTTCCGTGGTTTTGTCCGCTCCGAGGACGCTATTGTTAAATTAGTTTCGGCTAGTTTCGAGGGGGGGAGGGTGGATCATGGTGGATGGACACGTGAATCCCGCCCACTACATTTGATTGGGTAAAGCGCGGCCCACTTCCTGATCTGAAGGCACGCCCACTTTTAGCCAATGCGCACTGGTTAGGACGAACCGCTCCGACAGATTCCACCGCAGGTCGGAATCTGTTCTTGAGAGATTATCCCGAGGGTAAATTAAGGTGTTACAGCAACTCTCATAGATACATCAATAAAAACACATTATAATAATTAAAAAACATCTAAAATAGTCATCTAAGCATAGTCAACCTACAATATTCAAAAATGTACAGATAAAACACTACTAAAGAGTCCGATGGCTTGCATCCCACATCCCCATCTAAACAGCCTGATCAGCCTGATCGAGCCAACCAGATGTGGAGAAGATTTATGTTTAGAAAAAATGCAATAGATGTTTCTCAAAGACTTTCAAAAATAGCGCTGTGAGCTTGTAGATCTGCTATTTTTGAATAGCCAACGTAAAAATGTATAAAACGGTTAAAATGTTGTGATGCTACATTAACTACTTCGCCTTGATTATTATTACAAAACGAGTATTAACCACTTCAGCCCTAAAAAAAAATACTTTTATTTAGGTAAAACATTTGAGTACTTTTTCCACCACTGCTCTCGCATCTACTTGCCCTTCAAACTACACGCCGTGGCCTGTGACTCCGCAGACGAGATCACACCATTTAACAACCTGGCAGCGTTCACCGACTTGCCCTTCTGAGAGGCATCTCAATGGGAAAAGAAGCAGACAAATGAAACCAAGTCACATGCAATAATGAGTCTCATCGGTTGTCAGAAGGTTCACTGCACTGAGTGTAAAAATGGACCCTTTGGGTCAAAGGAAACCAACCAGAGATAAATTAACATCTGGATTTGGCAGAGTTGAGATGCGTGTGTGTGTGTGTGTGTGTGTGTGTGTGTGTGTGTGTGTGTGTGTGTGTGTGTGTGTGTGTGTGTGTGTGTGTGTGTGTGTGTGTGTGTGTGTGTGTGTGTGTGTGTGTGTGTGTGTGTGTGTGTGTGTGTTGTTCAAGGCGACAACCTTCTGCTCAAAAGCTCTGTTCATTAACAAATTATTCTCTGTCTTTCTCTGTCTCGTCCACTGACAGGTCGTTATGTACTGAATGGAAGAGCAACACACAATCAATCCTTGATGTCTATAACTGGAGATCCTCAGAGGCTCCGTTAAGGTACTTCAAACCACCACCACACCCCGCCCAACACACCCCCACCACCACACTCACACACACACACCCACCCCTCACCAAGCTAATCACCAACCATAGTTGCTCTCCCATTGTCACTAGGAGCTGCTAATTAGCCGTGCAGCTGAGGTGCGTGCCTAAAAATACTCCTGATACGGTAACACCATTGCTAAATGTGCCAGGCCTCACATCTGGCCTCCTTCAGGAACAAAACCTCTGGAGGACTGTGGAAAGAGATCAAAACGTGAACGGCTTGAAGCGGTGCAATCATACGCACATTTTCCATCTCTCATCATGAGAGCGATTCTTGGTCCTTCAGTGGCGGGAGAACAGAACAGACTCATCTCTCCGCTACAAGAGTCATTGCTGGGCGCCTCGGAGCCCTTGCTTTCTTTCTCATGGTAATGGCTTTTTATCTTTGCTTCAATCCACTTCCATCATGTTTCATTTCCATTTAGCTCACTGCCAAGTCTCTCTTCTCTACATTTTAGGCACTTTCAAACTGGCATCGTATTTGGGCAAGTTGTTATAGGCTGGATTGTTCAATTTACAAAAACTAGACATTCGGGCAGCTACTGTATGTGGCCCTCACATCTAGAGTCACACCCAGGGCGCACAGCCGATCCAACCGATATGGCCATTTATGGAGATCTCTAGGTCTGTCAGTCTTTGTCCCTTTTATGCCCATATATGATCCCTGATGTCATCAGTATACGCCCATATATGGAGCCGACTGATTTGTTTGCACAACACATTGAGGTAAGACAACACACTCCATATTTGGACATAGCTGCATTGGGAACTCCTTATATGTTATGGCTGTGGCATAGTGACATGAGCGTGACGACATCGTGGTCTGCCGGCCGGGCGTCCCTTAAGCCAATTTTAATATAGGATGTCAAAAACACATTTTCAATATCTTTCAAAATTCTTCAAATATAGCTGATCTACAAGCTCACAACGTGTGGCATTGCGAGATCTGCTATTTTTGAATAGGGCTTGGTTATGTGTTTACATTCCACTCCACCCCGGTACATTCTCACTTCTCAGACTCGATGGGTTTGTGCAGACAAACTAACTGATGTGGGCTGTCAAACAAGCAGGCAGGATTTGAGTGAGCACTGATGAAACATAACGACGATTCATAGCAACTCTGTGTTTCCGTGTCAAGTGCTTAGAGTTTTGCCTTCAGAAGCCATTGGCAAGGCCACGCACCCTAGACCCCACCCCTCCCCATACCACCCCACCCCCGGGTTGCCCCGGGAACGAGGACTCCTTGAAGTCGTGTGGGCGGATGGATTATAAGAGGAGGGGTGGATGGTGGATGGAGGTACAGTAGGAGTGAGAGAGAGAGGGATGCATTGCAGATCACATTGTGCTCATTATCCCTATTTTCTTGTTAGGTCCCCTGTGGTCATACTGATGGCTGACCTATTGTGAGAGCTCAACTAGACATAAGCTTTCTTTCACACTTCAAATCAAGTGTCCTTTGACATTGCATGTCATGTCTGTTCTGGTCTGGAATTTCATCATTTTATAGACCAATTATTTGTTTACTAACATTGAGACTGGATGCACAGGTGATTGTTTCATGCAATCAATTCTCAACCTGTTGTTTCAGCGCACCCCGACCCCCTCTTGTGTGTTGGCTAGTGAGGCGCGTCCTAGCGAGACCTGGCAGAATGGGTTTCATTTGGAGCCAGTATGACGTTTGGAGCCAGTGTGACGTCGTCTGTTAAGGGGTCTATGGGCAATATTGGGGGAGGGGGGAATCTCGCCTGCCCTAAACGTAATTCCTGGGAACGCCACTGCTGTAGGCCGACCCCCTGGGTCTAGCAAAAAGAGTTTTGTTCCAACTAAAGAATGAAGCATCGCATTGGTTCATGCAGGGCACATGCCTCAGCTGTAATCAGCTGTCAGTCAATCAGCTGACAGCTGCTGATTGTTTTCAATCAGCCACGCTTTTCTACACACCAACCACAGCTCATTCCCTCAACAAGGCTGTCCAGGACTAGGCTCTCTCCTACACTAGATTTATGCTTTTCAGACGCTGCTGCTGCTTCTGCTGGCAAAGCTTGCCTCCACCACCCCTGCCTCCACCTTATAGTTTTTTATGAGTCTTGCATGCCTCAAACGTTTAAACTGAATGCTAAACTGAAATTCAATGTTTGCTGTGGCTCTAAAGTTAACTGATTCATGTTCTATCTATGGCTTTTAAGTTAAACTGAAATTCAAGTTTGTATGACTCAACTTAATCTGATTAAATGTCTTGCCATGGGCCCGCTCTTCTATATCTATGGGGGGTTGACCATAGCGTTCCCTGATTTTGCTCAGCATGCTGCTTAGCAAAATTTAGGGAACATACTAAGAGCGGAGCCATTAATTCCAAATTTAACGGCATTCCATTTGTTGCAATAAATAGTTACATCTTGATGTATGTGTTCCTCACTGAAGTAAAATGATAACATCCCAAGTCACTGCTTGCATGTGTAGAATTATATTTTTTTAAATTGTTGCATAATTTTATGATTCAAATGATCACATTCATCATTATTCATTTGTTGAGTAAGGTATTAACTAAATACATCAATACAATGCAATACAATTGTTTCCCAATTATTTATTTTGAGCTGGTGAAAATCCTTGTTGGCATCAGTAGGTAGGCTGACCAGCTTATTTTCTCCTGTTATCTTCAAACATCTTTTATCCTAGGGGTCAATTTGACCCCGGTAATAAAACAAATTCCAGATAATTACTATAATTAAAATTGTTACCAAGGTTTATGTGTCAGGTACTTTGTGTCTTTGTTGACTACCTAAATTGCATTATGGCGCCTGTAAAACATGTACCCCCCCCCCCCCCCCCCCCGGTCAAACATACTCTACAATACAAGCAATTCATAGCACATTTGGTATTTCCGATCGTCTACTTTCATCTAATATGCGGTGTCAAACAGCAGTGAGATTTCACGTTCTCAAGTCCCCGCTGCCTACCCACTTAACTGTTGCTTCCTATCTCATCAAAAGTTTAACCCAAATGGAGTGAAAGATATAGGATAAAACATAATATGAGTCGAGAATTTATTGTCACGACAACCAGTGTACTTTCTTATGTTCTTTGTTTGCATTATAGTGCCTATAAAACATACCCCCCCAACCACCTAGGGCCAACATACTCTCCATTATTACAAGCGATTGATTCTCAATCCCCTATTTTCATATGAAAATACAAAATCTTTCAGTCATATCACATCCATGACCAAACATGGAATGATCAATATGACTCTTATCCCCGTGGACTAAGGACTAATGCTGTGACCCTTACATATCAATAAATTGATATGTATTCCTCTTCCACTTTCCCACCCTTGTTTCCCTACAGCAGAGATGACACAGAGGTGTCATGAATTTCTATCTATCCATGTCTGTCTGTCTGTCTGTCTGTCTGTCTGTCAAGTGGCAAGGCAATTAGTCCATTACATTTTGAAATATCTTGTATGAAATTGCACAATTTGGTGGAAAGGCCATGGGGTCACCGAAATCAGTAGCGTTTTTCTTTTGGGGAGCATGAAGGGAAGGCGCACAGCAAATTCCATGGCAAATCAGCAGGTAGTTTTCTAAATATCTTGTTTAGGAGTAAAGCTTTGGACCAACCAAGCAACCAAGCGAAGGAACGAACAACCAACTAATTGACGCAGGGGTCATCACGGTGTTCGTACACGGACAGACATGTCCGTGGCAAGACTTGTCCATGTCCGCGGAAAATGTATATAATAAAAATATATAATTGCAAGTCACTCGATATTGAATTATCCACACTGTTCATATTCACAACAGGCACTCATCAAGATGCCTGCTGTCCATTGTTGTATGCTGATGTTTAAAATAGTTTTAAAGTGGTTGATGCTATTAAGCAATTTTGCTGGAACCCCTCAAGGACCCCTGGGGGTCCCCAGACCCCACTTTGAGAACCACTGGCCAAGGGTGCCAGAACACCCAGAAACGTCATTGCAGAGAGCCATTAAAAATAATTATTTCACATTCTTTTCTTCTTCAAAATTCTTTCCCACACTAAACGCTCTAATAAAGACACTGCCAGACAGGTATTCAAACCTTGTTTTTTGAATCTTATGAGTAATGACCGGTGGATGATGTCAACGTGACAATTCTTCTCACCGTCTCTGATTGTCTTTCTAAATCGAAGCCATCACTTCGATTTAGAAAGTGAAGAAAGTGAAGTAGAAAGTAGACAAAAGTGCAGAGATGGCCATGGAAATAATAACACTTGACTTTTAAAGCAATTTTTAAAAAATGGGTTACTAATTGCTCCAGCTACGCCTCTCAGCTTTCCCACTTACCATCTTAATAAAATAAAATAAAGTTCAAAGGGAAGAGGACTAACCACTCTCCCTCTTTAAAAACACAGCATGTGTTCTCCATAGTGTCTACTGGACTAGTATGCATTAGCATTTAATTCATGGTAATATTATTGACCACTCATTTTGTGTGTCTTTGGCAAAAATATAGTTTGAGGAAAATATCCATCACAAGCTCAGGAGCCCTGCCACTAGCAAGGCTAAAAATAAATATTTCTGCTGATGACAATTCCTGTAAGGAGTGCGTCCATGCACAAAGAATGTCAAGTATCTAATATGGCATCAATAAGCAGGGAGATTTCACATTCCCAAGTCCCCACCGCCTACCCACGCTTTACTGTTGCTTCCTATTTCATCAACAGTTGAAGGATACAACATAATACGAGAATTTATTGTCACGACAACCAGTGCACTTTCTTATGTTCGCACGAATCACGCCCCAAAATGTCACCTCTTTATAGTGTAATCAATGGAAGTACATAGTACATTAGTACAGTGTACCTGTATAGTACAGTAAAATAAATACGCGTTTTACGCCTTTATCTCCCCAATTTAGTCGTTATGCCAAGTATTTGCTCCCCACACACACATATGTGTGTTGTCACTGCTGTTGTATCCTACTGACTCACCTGCCAGTGAGGAGCCCCCACCGGGAGGACGTGGGGCCTCCGTCCTGCTTCTCCCGCCCAACACTCCCCGCTGACAGGTGTCGCCCCAGCCCGTATAGCCTACTACGTGCCGATACAAGTATCACTCTCCCCCGAAGACGGGTCAATTGTGTTTGTATTGAGTAGAGACGCTCGACAAAGCTGGATGCACCACAGTGGCATCGAACCCCCCAGCTACCACATATTTTTACAGCATTGCTCTATCATATACAGCAATTATATGATACTCACAATCTGTACACCCCCCCCTCCCCCTGCATGCACGTGACCTACAGGACATCATCATTATATATAATAGTGCATCCCTGTGGCATCTCCCCAAAATGACCGCTGTTCTTTGTATTGCAGTGTTTGTGAACTATCCTGCCAGCTTGATATGACAGAGCAGATGGCAGACAGAATGTTCTGTCCTCCGCTGGAGTTGTTAATGAAAAGGAAATAAGACACGATTCTTGTTCAGGAGCCTTGGAGGCGAGACTCCAAAATCAGAATGATCAAAATGAAATAAACGACAAGAAGTATTACTATCTGTGATAGGCTTAAGCCACAAAAAACGGCATACTACATTTTTCTGTATTTACTTGCATTCATTTGCCTCCTCACTGGATCTTTTTTTCCCCTCAAACAGTTCACCACTAAAGCCCTATATACTAATTTGTGAGACAAATAGTTAAATAGCTGATCATCAAGCTCACAACATGTCACAATGCAATGTGTTGTAAGCTTGTAGATCTGCTATTTTCACAATTCTTTAAAAACATTTTGCCTGTAATGACATGGCCAAAATAGGGACTACAGGTTTAAAGTGGTTAAGCAAGTTGCCGCATTAGTATATGAGTGTGGCTGCACCACCACATTGAAAGATTCCATGTTGGTCTGATGCCATTAGAAAGCCAAACCCTCCACTGTTTTCTTACTGTGTTTTTCTATTCCTCTCTGCTTCATTCTACTGTGGCTTCCTGGGTGATGGACTCTCACACACACACACACACACACACACACACACACACACACACACACACACACACACACACACACACACACACACACACACACACACACACACACACACACACACACACACACACACACACACACACACACACACACACACACACACACACTTGCATGTTCACTGCAGTTGATGCTGTGTGTCACACTATATTGAAGGCAGGTCCAGACAGACACATGCACACAAACACCCACACTTAAACGTGCCTGCATGTCAGAATGTCCCCACCATGTCCCTGTATTGCCTTGGCTTGGTTAGGCAAAAGACAACAATCAAATCCTCCAAAAAATCAGCCAAAATTCACAACCCCTCCTTTGTAAAAAACAAACAAAAAAACATTAGCAATAGAGTTTATTTATTGGACGATTGTGTTAAATGTTACCCTCACATTCGTCATACCTGATGCTAATCTCTCTCTCTCTCTCTCTCTCTCTCGTTCACTCTGCCTGTCTGGTTTGTTTCTCTATCGTCCCTTCCATCGACTATATGGCTCTCATCCCCCAGACAGACCCTTTTACAAATAGCATCCACCCACCTTTCTCAAACCTTTGAAGCCGACGACATTCCCCCATAAGGAGGACAGCAGTGAAATGTCCGCCTCTCTTGTGCAATGACATGAATACTATATTTACTTTACTTTACTTACTGACAGAAATGTTGTGTATGCAGAGAAATGACCCCCCTCTTCATGCAGTTTGCTGTGAAATGTTGGTGTGACATGACTCCATAGACTGTGCTGGTAAAAACTAAACTATAAAAAGTAAAAACATTAGAAGCAATAGTAATAAAGTGGAAGAATGTGTAAAATGTGTACAGAATGCAAGTGTAGAAGATAAAAAATAACCTTATTTGTGTGCAAAAAAATAAAAGTACTGCAGGCTTAGAACTACATGTTGCAGCCAGAGGAAAGATATGCAGTAAAGATTACAGAATAAAATGGGAGAATACATTAGCATACAGGATATACAGAGTATACATACGTGCGGCAGAGTGTGTTCAGATGATTTGTAATAATAATCTGATATGACTAGGAGAAACCCAATGTTATGAAGTGTAGTGTTGTGTGTTTTCCCTTTGGAAAGACAGAACATTATGCACAATCTCTCCTGCAATCTCTCTCGTTTAACTCAAGCTCTGACACAAATGTTGGTCTCTAGCTTGTAGGGCTACAACTATTGATTATTTGCTTAGCGATTATGCTTTCTGCAAAATCATTTGCAGACAAAACAGAACAAGCTTGCGTCATGTCCACCATACAGATGACAAGGTGCCGCCTCGTAAGCCCAGTCCACACCAATGAATCGCAACGCAACGAGATGCAACTTGCAACCAGTTGCAGTGGTCTGAATTGACCTGTTGCAGGTCAGTGCAGTTTGGGGATTCAGTTGCAAATAGTTGCAATTGCAACTTTGTTGCGTTGCGAATCATTGGTGGGACTGGCCTTTAGACTTAACACTGGAGACTGGCAGTGTCATTCAAGGCTTAGACAGGGCTGGGGCAGTGTAGTAAAACACAGGTGGGGAAAGCTGTCACACAACAGAACATCAAAGGGCCAACCAGTGGGAATAGCCATGGCAACCAGCACACTACGCCTTGATGTCAAGAGGAAAGGCAAAACCACTCTGTGTGTGCCTCTTTTATTCACAATGTTCTTTGGCACATCTGCTTAATTGCTTTATAGAACAGATAAGCCGGGGGGGGGGGGGGTTGGTGGTTTCATGTTCTATACACATCAGTAAAAAAAAAAAAAAAAGTTCTCTCCTATTGCATTAAAGTGGAATACCACTGATTTTGACATTAAACTATGTCATTTATATATATCTTAGAGCTGTTGTGTGGGAATAAGGGGGGGGGGGGGTCATGTGATTAGTGACGGACGAAGCTGTAGTCTTTTTTCCCCGTCTCTAGGCAGCCTGCAGTCTACAATCTACAAGAGATTTCACCTCCAGTAGAAACTGCGCAGCTTGAAAATAAACTTAAGGACTGGTTAGAGCATTTCCAGCCAATTCAGTTATATTCTGTTACTACAAGTACTGTCTTGTGAAACAGAATAGATATATATATCATATGCCATTATAAACTACTAAGATTTACTAGCTAAATAAATAATACTAGATTTAGTAACTTGACGTTCACGTCAATGACGCTTTGTATTAAGAGTGTTGCTAGTATTAAGTGTTGGTAGTGTTAATAGAGTTGTTAGCATTAACGCCAAGACTGTTGTTGATTTTAAGAATTGGTACAGTTAGGAGTGTTTTAATAATTGTGGTTGATGGGGTAAAAATGTGATTGCTCGGGTAGAACAAGTTGTTGCTAGGGTCTAGTAGTAGTATCGCAAAAAGTATAAAACTTAACAAGAATAAAAGTTATAGCACAAACAAGCAGAACTTTATAAAGTTGGAACAGAGATTCTAGCTAAAAGCAGGGTGAAAAAATACGTACCCAAAAACACATAGCGAAGATAGTGTTCTCACCTTAGCGAGCCCACAATTATCATTTATCACAATGTAGTCAAAGGTCTGTAGTCAAACCTTGATGTAAAAATGATTCAGTGAAAATGGCTAGTTATTCATTTTGGTTATTTCCGCCGTGAATCTTCCTGGAAATTAAATGGAATTTAGCTCAAACTAAGATTTATTAGGAGTTATTGTACCTGTTATGAGACTGGATAATAAGTGGAACAATGCAGTTATGATGTTATACGATAATAAGTAATGCACGTCGGCATTAGGTTTTATATTGTTGCCAACTTGCGGCATTGCCAACTAGGTGTGCAAAAATAATAATTGATTGGTTCGTTTGGCAGCAAGAAAGGAAAAACTGATATTAAACCATCAGTACTGAGTTCGAGCAAGAAATATGCCTCATAAGGCTGTGACACTGTGGTAATTGTCTCAACATCACTATCAATCAAGTATAACCAACTGCTGGGGGCAAGTATGGTGTCAGAATGAAGGACAAGTTCTTCCCAATTTATGGAGCCTATTACAGCTCCTCTGTTCGTCAGCCTGTTGGAACTCATTAACCCCCTCCCTACCACCCACAACCCTCCCTCAGTCCCACTCTAATTATGGTGCACCTAGGAGAGTAAGAGGCTGCTGCCTCCGCTGACCACAATTGCCTGTATGGCCGTAAAAGTCTGAGTGTTCATTTAACTCTGAGAGTGTACAAATGCAACCAAATGGACATTTGTAAACTCTCAGAGTTACAAATGGATACATTAATTTAATGGTGTAGTGCCTCATGACAGTTGGCGAGGGTAGTGGTGAAGGCATGAGCCATTCACACGCACACATGCACACACACACACACACACACACACACACACACACACACACACACACACACACACACACACACACACACACACACACACACACACACACACACACACACACACACACACAATCATACAAATGCAGACTGAGACATTCATGCGTTCATATCAAATGTCAATGAGCAGACAAAATGTGCGTACAATTTGTGACAAGGGGCAACTAATTTAGACAAATGAATGAAACTGAGGCAGTTACTTAAAGGGAAGGTTGAAGCAAAACACAAATGTTCTATCAGGAGGACCACACCATTGTCTTTGCTTTGCTTGTTCTTTTATCCTCAGCTGCACAAAGACTATTGATTTATAGTTGTAATCGCTCTCTGTAATTTATACGTTTCCAAATGGCACCTTCATTTTATTGGCAGGACAACCCCAATCCATCGGCTATTCCCCCAAGCAGGATAAAACAATGGGCTAAGAATAGTTTTGCGCACGCAAGCACACATGCACACGCACACACACACACACACACACACACACATAGACGTGGAAGAAGAAAAAAAGACATCGCTGGAAGGAAGGCCTTATGGAGTAGTACTAATGACTGAAGGTGCACAGTGATCTCCCATGCACTTTGCTATTGTTTACATATACTTTATAACCCACTTTCTAGTTCCCATGGATACCTTTTGCTCGGTGATTCTCTCTACATGAGAGTGTGTGAGAGAATCACAACACAGAAAGACTTCATTCAATGCAGGCATAAGGTTCCCAGAGCATACTACACAATCTGACAATTATGGCCGACGGTAATTAAACTACTAGTTCTTTGCGGCAGACGCAGTTGCATCTGGGGCCCACCGTTTAAGTAGAATTACAATGCATGGATAAAAGCACTATTGAAACTGCATTTGGAATTCTATACATATTAAGCATGTATACAATTAGTCTTACCTTGACTTGTAGAGCAGAGCGTGTGACATTTTTTCTGCTACTACCTATGGAGAAAAGAGTAACCATGTTTAGGACAAACAACTGCTTCCCAGAGAGTACATACGCACTTAGCCAAGAAAGTAAATCTAACCATCCAATCGAAATTGCCAAAATTCTGACAAATAAAAAAAATAATAACAAAGCTTTATTTCAACAACACATGATGACAAGAACAATAGTGATCACTATTCTTCCTGTTAGCCCATTTAGACCTGAGGCCGGAAACAAATCTAAATCCTGACCTACGTTTTCGGGGGAAAATAATTATTCAAACGTTTTTTTTTATTATGTTGCTATATACTGTATATAGTGACAACTACACACAGAGGTGTTCCCAGCTTGAAAGACCTGGAACAACGTATAGGGGTTCCAGGTCTAAATGGGGAGACTTTTTCCTTGGCCAGACAAGGGAAGCTGTTGACAATGTACAACGTACAAGGACTCAGTGACCGTAGCAGGGAGGCATCAAAGAACCTAGATACCAAGTGCAGAAAGAGCATGTGTTCACTGTGACTCAGGAGAAATAGAGAATAGGACACTTCCTTCTCTCCTGTGGTAAATACAAAGTCATCAGAAACATACAGCATGCATTCCAAAAATCTAAAACCATGACTATTTTGGGGAAACAGGCAAACAGCGTGGCGATGGACTTTTGGTGTTTAATTCATATTCAATTCAATCACTAAGCCTTTTATGATTGTGAAACCTACAGTATATGGGTATTATGCCTTATCATGATGCCATACAATTGTGTTGGACACAAGCATGCTAAAATATGTTTTTACAGCATGAGGGACAAATATAACATACACATGTCGGCTATCTACTGTAAGTGCGCCTCCCCCAACTAAAGTGGGAAAATACAGTAGCAATGGATGTTGTTGTTGTTGTTGTTTTCCATTCGGATAGGATTAGTTTTACAGGACAATCATGTCCAACAATAAAGTAACTCTTGTCAAAGGTCAATTCACACATAATAAGAGAGCGATTCATGAAAAAGAGAAAAGACCTTCCTGCAAAAAGTAATAAATTCACACACTGCTGCAATAACCTGGGGGTCTTTTTACAGGGCATTTTACAGTAGGTATAATACTTTACTGGCAGAGGAGCATGCAATCTATTATCAAAAACAACACCAGTCATATGTGACTGATGGAATATATGAAAACAGTGACTGGAATGTTTAATATTCAAACTTGTAACTTGTAGTTTGTTCTGAATAACAGTTCATATCTCAATTGAGATAGTGTATATTGGTGTAAAGGAAGGTGGCTCACCTGGTAAGAGCGTATGTATGCATATACAGTAAATAAGGCTAAGGTCCTTCTTCCTCAAGCTGGCCTTGGCTAGAATCTGACAGGAGGCTCTTTGCTGCATGTCTTCTCCGCTGTAATAAAATAAAGCAGAAATGCTCTAAACATAATCAATCAATCAATCTATCTAACATAACATATAGAAAGAGCAACCAAACATAACATGGCACCACTACTCCAGTAAAATAAAGTACCAAGTAGCCTACCATGGTTTAAAAGTTACAGAAGAAAACTAATAAAAAAAATTGGAAGCTACTGGAAAGGCCATGGGGTCACCAAAATCAGTAGGGATGATCCTGCAATCTGCAATTAGATCATGAGATACAGTATTTTTATACAGAGATTTTGGCCTGAATGTGGCACTAGAGCAAAGGTCACGGGGTCACCAAAAAATGCAAGAATCTGTGACACATGAATGTGTTCAGGAAAATAATATCCACACAGTGTTTCATTCATTGATTGATTGATTGAATACTTTTGAATATGATTATTAAAAGTACACGCAGTACAACACAGAAACTATTTTTTATCAATATGCATTTAGCTGAAACGATCTAGAGTTCAGGCCGCTACTAATAAACTATCATTATTCTAAACATTATATCAAAAAATAAATAATATGGGGAGAGAGAGATAGAGAGAGAGAGAGAGAATGAAAATGGGAGGCAACAAACTGGAGTTAAAAGACCTCCGTCTTAAGATGTCACAGAAATGTAACTTACGTCCTGCACTACATGTGACGTTGTTGCGATTCATACCCATGTCATGGGTGGCTGTTGCTGTGTTGCATGTTCGTGTTTGTACAGTATGTTGTACTGTAGTATACTGTACTGTACCATTGAGATTAATAAACAGGTTTCTGCACAGCTAGGGATGAACGCAGCACTCCTTACATTATCTATAATCTAACAATAAAGGTCTTATCTAGTTCGACACACTTGCGGTAACATGACTGTATAGCTCATGGCTCGAGCTGACTCTAATCAATCAGGTTATTAATCTCAGCTGTGCCCTGTGTGTGTTCAAGTGGTTTTGTACCCTGAATGCGCACACACCCAGTAGCCTAATGTTTGTAAACAAGAAACCTTTCTATGGGCTTACTGTACATCCTCTGTGTTGCCCACAGAGAGTGAAAAATCGAGAAGGTAGAACACATAATCCTAAGTGTTAATTTAACTCCACGACTGCCACACTGACTGTTGAAACAGATATGCATGGCCAACCAGACCCTGGAGAGAGAGAGAGTTATGACCTATGGTTATGACACGCTATGATCTCGCCGGAGTCGCCGCAAAGCGGGCCGCTAGGGGCTATAGTTCCAAACAGTGGAACTATCATTGAAATAGAACGAGCATGTCCGCATTCCATTCTTACGGGAGTCAATGCTGCGCGTCAATGCTAGTGTCGTCACTCTCATATTAGACCACGCTGCGCATGGCTGGGTGAAACCAAAAAAGTCACGAAAGAGAGGGGTGCATTGTTACGGCGCACCAAACTTTTAGTTCTTCAAATACTTAAATGTACAAATTCGAGGGTTCTTTTTTATATTGTATGTTCTATAAACAATACACAAATATGTATATTTTTCAATAAAAAAAAGAAAACTTAAATCATGGCTTGGTGGGCGATACCCCTGGCACCCTAGGCAATTGCCTACTCTACCTATTGGCTGGGCCAGCTCTTGAAACGCCCCCTTTTGTTCCCATATATGGAGCTGACTGATTTGTTTGAGCCTAATGCCATGTCAACACATCAGGTTAGACAACACACTCCATATTTGGGCATAGCTGCATTGAGAACTCCTTATATGGTTATGGCTGAGTCATAGTGACATGAGCGTGACAATGTGGTCCGCCGGCCGGCCGGTCCTCCCTTCAAATTTGTATTTTATTTTGTATTTTATTTAGAGTAGCCATTTTATAGCCCCACTTTAGTCGTTATGCCAATTTATCCCTCCCCACACACAAATTCTGTGTTGTCACAGCTGTTGTATCCTACTGACTCACCTGCCAGTGAGGAGCCCCAACCGGGAGGACGTAGGGCCCAACACTCCCCGCTGACAGGTGCCGCCCCAGCCCGAAGGAGTACGTGCAATGACCAATATCACCCTCCCCGCCCGGCCCGACCCGGCCCGGCTTCCCTCCCCCAAACATGGGCCAATTGTGTTCGCATAGACACCCGACAAAGCCGGATCCACCACGGTGGATTCAAACCCACAACCTCCGTGGTGGTGGGCAGGGACTTTATTACTGCGCCACCAGAGTGCCCCTTAAGCCTATTTTAATATAGGAAGGATACAGTATGCTTGTTCGAAGTCCCATGTGTTTGTAGAATTTGAGCTAAGTGTATTAACAGATCACGGATTGCTTGTTGGCGCTGTTAGCCAATGTTTTGTTCCTTCTATGTTTATATATTAGGTACCTTTGATAATAAAACTGCTGAAAATGCAGTTATTATCACTATTACTTTAGTTATATCTTATAAGAATTTAAACAAAAGAGAGACCGCAGAAAATCAATCAACAAATGGAAAGTGGGATTGGAAAGACACATGACTTTGATTGCAATTAAAAGCAAACGTGTGCATGTGTACATGTGCACAAATCAGCAAATGATGTGCATGTCCACTCAGCACACACTTGTGCATGCTAAACCACAATTGCAATTAATCTCCAGCAATCAAGAATGTGTATACAGTATGCAGCATATAGGCTACCAAAGTCAGACCAATGACAATTCAATTTAGCAGACGTTTCTGTTATAATAATAATAATAATAATAATAAACTTTATTTATATAGCACCTTTCATGACATAAATGCAGCTCAAAGTGCTTTACAGGGAGAAATACAGAAATGGCACACAAACCAACAATAAAGCAAAAGAATATATATATATATATATATATATATATATATATATATATATATATATATATATATATATATATATATATATACATATATATATAAAAATAAAAATATACATGAAAACATCAAAGCAGTTTAACGGAGGCATAAAAATAAGGTACAGTGTCATAGAAAAAGATCAACTAAAAGCAAGAGTGAAGAGGTAAGTCTTGAGCTGTGCTTTAAAGCTATCCACGGAGGGGGCCTGTTAGATATAATGGGAGTTTATTCCAAGCAGTCGGCCCATAGAAGCAAAATGCTGCTTCACCGTGTTTTTTATATGACATTTTAGGTACGTCGAGTCGGCCAGCACTAGAGGACCTGAGTGGGCGATTTGGAACATATCTAGGCAGGAGGTCCTTGAGGTAGGAAGGTGCCAGGCCATTAAGAGCTTTATAAACAAGTAAAAGAATTTTAAAATCAATCCTAAAAACAACTGGGAGCCAGTGTAGTGATGCTAAGACTGGGGTGATATGTTCCCTCATCTTAGTTTTAGTTAAAACTCTGGCTGCCGCATTTTGGACGAGTTGTAGTCTGTCGGTTGTTTTCTTTGGCAGGCCAGAAAAAAGTCCGTTACAATAATCAAGTCGAGAGAAAACAAAAGCGTGGATTAACGTTTTTGCATCGTCCAGTGACAGATAGGGTCTAATTCGAGCAATATTTCTCAGGTGAAAGAAAGCAATCTTGATGACATGACTAATGTGTGCATTAAAGTTTAATTCAGAGTCAATAAAAACGCCCAAGTTCTTGACTGTAGTGCTACTTTCTATGGTCAAATTGCCGAGTCTACTTGTAATTGATTCTCTCTGCTCATTAGAGCCAATTATGAGAACCTCTGTTTTGTCCTCGTTAAGCTTGAGAAAGTTCTCACTCATCCAGGATGTAATGCTGGACAGACAGGTCAGTAGTGGGTCTAGAGCACTAGGGTCATCTTGAGCCACAGAGAGATAAAGCTGGGTATCGTCAGCATAGAAGTGGTAGTTCACTCCGTGTTTGGTGATAAGTTCTCCCAGCGGCAATACGTACAGGGAAAACAGTAACGGACCTAGAATTGAGCCCTGTGGAATGCC
Source organism: Gymnoscopelus microlampas (assembly GCF_963454915.1). Classification (NCBI taxonomy): domain Eukaryota; kingdom Metazoa; phylum Chordata; class Actinopteri; order Myctophiformes; family Myctophidae; genus Gymnoscopelus; species Gymnoscopelus microlampas. The sequence continues at coordinate 16,621,355 of NC_139953.1, forward strand.
AGAGCAGATGTTGTGCTTGTCCGAATCAAAATCGGCTAGGTTGACGAAAAAGCTTCTGCCTATTAGGTACGATTTAAACCAAGATAGGGCCGTACCTGAAAAACCTATCCAGTGCTCCAGACGCTGTATTAAGATGGTGTGATCGATTGTGTCGAATGCGGCTGTTAGGTCAAGGAGCAGGAGGACGGATACGTTTTTTTTGTCAGTGGACACCCTAAGATCGTTAACTACTTTAACCAGTGCCGTTTCTGTACTGTGGGCCTTCCTGAAGCCAGATTGGAATTTATTATGAATCATATTGGTCTGCAAATACACTTCCAGTTGTTGGAAGACGATTTTCTCTAGGACCTTGCCCAAGAAAGGCAGATTTGAAATTGGTCTATAGTTACCCAGCACAGAGGGGTCGAGGTTATGTTTTTTGAGCAGGGGCCTAACTACCGCCGTTTTGAGAGAGTCTGGAAACACACCTAATTGTAGGGAGCTGTTAACTATATTTAAAATATCAATGATCACACTGTCCAAAACTTCCTTGAGAAAGGGGGTGGGGATTACATCCAGTGGACAGGATGAAGATGTCATACGCGATATGACCTTGCGGAGTTCCTCTTCATCAGTCTCACAGAATGATGTAAGGCCTCCCCTGCAGTGAGCTAGACCCTTACACCTGGCAGCATCAGCCGTAGTCGTGGTTTGGGTGTTTGTGCTAGTGGCATTATTAATAATTTTGGCTCTTATATTAGAAATTTTGCTGTCAAAAAAGGTTGCAAATTCATCACACTTGGCTTTGGAAGCAGGGAGCGCCTGCTTATGGGACTGGGGGGGGGTTTAAGATACGTTCAATGGTGGAGAATAGTACTCTGGCATTTTTGTTGTTGTCATTGATAATGCCAGAGAAGTATGCCTGCCTTGCTAGGCGCAGGGCTTTGTTATAGACTACTGTAGCTGTCTTGGTGTTAGCAATGCTCATGTTTAAGGGATATTTCACTTTCAAACATGTTTGAAAGTGAGATATCCCTTTAACATACAGTATTTGACTATTGTGTGTGTATGTGTGCTGTGTGTGTGTGTGTGTGTGTGTGTGTGTGTGTGTGTGTGTGTGTGTGTGCGTGCGTGCGTGCGTGCGTGCGTGCGTGCGTGCGTGCGTGCGTGCGTGCGTGCGTGCGTGTGTGTGTGTGTGTTTGTCCGTCTGTCTGTGGACAGCTAATCTCCGGCACCGTTAGACTGATCGGCATGAAACTGTGCACTGGAGGTCACAAATGTTTCCCTTCGGCCTGTTATGACGCCACCATGAGGCCGTTTTTTGCAAAACACATTACTAGAGAGTCTGTCCAAACCTCAGTGGAACACATTATTAATCAGTGATCTTCACATATTGGCATGTACAATTTTGAGGTATTTTTTACTTTACTGGAGTTGAGTATTTCCAATGTTCAGTACTTTTAATTCTAATCCACTACATGTCAGAGGAAAATATTATAATTTTACTCCACTACACATATTTGAAGACTTATAGCCTAGTTACTAACTTTGTAGCTTTTGATTATTATTACAAAACATACATTAACCACTTCAGCCCTATACATTTCGTCCATTTGAAAATAGCCAATCTACAAGCTTGTGAGCTTGATGTGAATTTTCTTCTTGTAGAAGAACATTTTCAGAAGATTTGAATACATTTTATATGATACCTTGAAGTTGTGAAACGGGACATTCTGCATAACGAGTAAGCCTACCTCTACTTTTGGCACAAGTACAAGTACATTTTGATGCCAATACTTTTATGCTTTTACTCAAGTAAAAGCATACTCAAGTTGAATACCGGAGTATTTCCAAATTGTGGTATTGATACTTTTACTTAAGTTAAAATAAATGTCAGTAGCCTACTTCTTCCACCACTGTATATAGTTTAAAAACAGAATGAGTGTAGGCCTATGGCGGGTAGGCCTACGTTATGACATGGGAACAGGACAGAGAACTGTAGCTGTCCGTGGTGCTGAAATGTTCATTTTCAATCTCTAAAATGTATAAAAATACCTCTTCTGTTGTCAGTGTGAGTTTGAATAATTTATTTTTTACCCTCGTTTCGCCGTGACATTTGCTCACATCGTCCCTGGGTATAAGCATGAGCAGATGCATAAATCTCCGATTCCAGCTTGTAAAAGGTCAAGTGATATTGATCTGGTTATGCAAACACATTACATGACATATTGACATAATTGCCGAATTTGTCTCTCCCAAGTTTACAAGAGTTATGTCGGGCATATACTTGGACGGAAGTTTCTTGTTTTCCAACTTTGTGTTGTTGTTCATTTAAATTAATGAGAAATGATCCATTAAATCGGCAATATTTGTCGAGGGAAACTATCAAAGGGCTTACGCATAGGAACACAACTTGTTCTTATGTTTAACCAAACCATAGTACAATCCGCCGTGTTAATTTTACTCGGAGGAATTTGCAAATGGAAACACATTGTCTCAGTTAAATGAAAGCGCCTGTAAGGTGCGCTCTGGGGAGGAGAGTAGACATAACAGCACAACTGTGTGTGTGTGTGTGTGTGTGTGTGTGTGTGTGTGTGTGTGTGTGTGTGTGTGTGTGTGTGTGTGTGTGTGTGTGTGTGTGTATCATGTGTATGTGTGTGCAGCCACAGGTTGAAGCTCCGGAAGACTCGCCCCAAAACACGCTCACCCCCATTTATTTTCGCGGACCGCTCGCCCCCAGCGGTTCTTGTGTTCTTGTATTTATTTACTCAGGATAAGTTTAGCCGGAATAAGGTTAGGTTTTGGCATAGTTTACTGAGGTTACGTTTAGGAATAAGGTTAGGTTTTGGCATAGTTTACTGAGGTTACGTTTAGGAATAGGGCCTAAGGTTAGGTTTTGGCACCGTTTTACAGAGGCTACGTTTAGGAATACCAGGTGGCGACCGTTCCGAGGTCGACGGATTTGCCCCCGGGTGACTGTGTTTTGGGGCGAGCGTTTTGGTATCCGTTCTCACGGTAACCGAACTTTGTCACAGACAACTTTCACCCGGCAGTTGGTTAACGATATCTTTCTTCTGGTATCCGCGGAGCTTGATGACGTTATTAGACGCTTTAGGCGATGGCTCTGGATCGTGCGCAGATGATCGCTCCTGTAAGGAACCAGTGAAGAAACAGAATGCCACCAGGTGGAGAGCCTGCTGTCAATATATTATAGCGGAGCTAAACTTCCTCCGTTTTCTGTTTTCCGCTTTTAAGCTTCTCTCTCAAGATCCTCAAACCCGGCAGGAGTTTTTTTCACCATGAACTGATCGAGCATAATTATTCTCGTTGTTG
>NC_139953.1:16629666-16632166 GCF_963454915.1 Gymnoscopelus microlampas
AACCAAGGTCACTGGCTCCCCTTTACCTTCAGGACATGATCCAACCCTCAACCCTTTCCGCTCACTTAGATCAGCAGGAAGGCTGTTTGAGCCTTCCCTAAAACAACCTGGCCAACATTCCACACGTCCTAGACGCTTCTCGCTCCTGGCTCTCAAACTCCCAAACTCCCCCTTGCAGTCAGATCTGCAGGCTCACTCCCAGTTATTATGGAAAACCACAAAATATGATGCCATAATTATGCAGACGACACACACATTTACGTAACCATAAAAGGACTGAGTAAATGCGTTGGACAAATCAACAAGGATATGCCCGAATTTTCTTATTTCTTAAACAAAGTAGTTATTTTTGGAGCCAAAGAAGAATGAATAAAGTCAGTGAACAGCTAATGTTTGACAGTAATGTTAAAAACCACAACCCAAGCCAGAAATCTTGTAATAACGGACTGAGAGCTGAATTTCAACAGCCACATTAAGACAATTACATACAAGGGTTGAAGGACTTATGTCCCAGCAGGATCTGGAAAAACTTGCATGCATTCATCATCAGTAGACTTGACCATTATAATGGTGTCTATACAGGTCTCCCTAAAGATGACTGCAGTTGATTCAGAACACTGCTACTCAAGACAAGTCCTTCCTTACTAATACCAAGAAAGTGGATTATATCACTCCAGTTCTTAGATCTTTCCACTGGCTCCCTGTCTTTCAAAATACTACTATTGGCTTATAAAGCATTGAATGGTTTGGGGCCAACATGTATTTTCTTAATTGTATTCAATTTTAAGTCCTATTACAATGTGTTTCGTTTTTTGCTTAATGCTCGGCGTCTCAGTGCTCAATGTTTTGTGCAAAGCACTTTGAATTATCTTAGTCACCCTGATGAAGGCATCGTTGCCGCAACGCGTAGGTGTATTTTCTATTCTTGCTATGCATTAGCCAGACTATTAAAGGCTTTTTATTTTTCCACAAGAGTGCCTTGGTCTCATCCCTTTTTTTGCATAGATTTTGTCACCCTGTTGTACCAAAGAGCACCTTGTTGGGGATTTTTACTCCAGCCAAACAGATGGGTTCCTTTCTCTCTATGAATTAACTTGTTGAAATGTGCTAGATAGATAGACAGACAGACCTGTCTATTTTTATTATTTCAATGTTTCAAAGTCTCAATGCTTTGTTTTGTGTAAAGAACTTCACTTGTTGAAATGTGCTATATAAATAAACTTGCCTTGCCTTTATACACTTATCTCTCATTCACAGAATCACGCAGCGCTGCCAGAAACAGACAGTAATTGCTTTCTTCCTTGTCTATTAATGTCCTTTCCGTCTATCCCCGCTCCACAGGTGAACCTCGCCATAATGCAGAAGCAGCTGTCAGAGATGGCCAACGGGCACCCTCGCCAGTCCGGCTCCAGCTCGCGACAAAACGGTTTCTCCGGAGGGGTGGGCGCCCTTGGCATCATGAACAACCGACTGGCAGAAACCAGCGAGGACAGATAGGGGCAAAGGGACTCGGGTCCATTTTAGAGTGACGCAAAGGGGACAAGACAACTATCGACACACAGACACACCGGGAGGGTTGTCAAAGCCAAGGGGCTGCCTTCTTCGAGGGAACATCATTTCTCACTGCCGTTGTCAGAGTGAATAAATGAATACATCATATTTCCATCATATGATATCGAACAGCAAGCTCGCCCCATGGGGCTACACTTAGGAATCACACCACGGCAGAATACAGACACTTCAAAGATACATCATAGTCTGCCGGAGTCTCACATCTGGATCAGGGCCCAACGTGCCGGAATGTTCCCCCACCGGGGACAGCAGTTTCCATGGTGACGGAACAGCCTGTTTTAGACCTTGTATCCACGCGTTTCAAACCTGACATTGTATCTAAGCCGAACGTAAACCTTGACTCATCTCTAAAGAACTACTGTGCTGTAACTCTTGACCCCTCACTGCCGCCTTGTCCATCACCAAGACCAACATCGTCATTATATTCAAATGGCCGTCCTGATTTTAGAGTCTGGCTATTCTCTTGCACACAAATACTAGGGGGCAGAAGCCCCGAGCTGAGCGTGCTCTACTGTCAAGTGCAGACTCTCAGTGAACAATCTATAGAAACAGTCCGCACTCACAAGGTGAATGTTCTTTTAATTTTATTATTTACCGCAGCAGCAGTCTCTGACAAACGGACGCGCTTTGGCTACTCCGGCCTTCATCAGCGTTTCACACGTCCGTTTATCAGAGACTGCTGCTGCGGCAAATAATCGAAATAAAAGAAAATTCACCTTGTGAGTGCAAACTGTTTCTATAGACTATTCTCTTGCGCAATCATATCCAAGAGAAGTAGTTTATAGTTTCTTGAATGTCTATATTCAACTCAATTTATAGGAGGTGTACTTTTTTTAAAGTTATATTTTCAGGCTTCCCCCCCTTTATTGATAGTCCTCAGTGTAGAGATAAGGGAACAGGGAGAGAGAGTCGTGGAGTGACATGCAGC
>NC_139953.1:16634666-16727166 GCF_963454915.1 Gymnoscopelus microlampas
ATTTATAATAATCTAATAGAATTAGAACGTTATTTCACGATTACAATGCGAAATGGAAGGATATTGAAATAGAAATTCAAGGATACAATTGAAATATGGAATGCTTAAGTTAAAAAATACAAATTGGAAAAATAAACAGAAATTCTTAACTGGTTGGCATATGACTCAGGTTTCAAACCCGGAATCTATGACCAGGGATTTAAACAATGGACACAAAAGGGCATTACAGAAGTATGTACAATGATAGAGAAGGGGGAGATGCAGAGTTTTGAAAATTCAAGGACAAAATATTGATTTGGGAAAACATGAGTTTTTTTTTTAAGACTTGCAGGTGAGAGATTACTATGTGAAAGAGATAAAAACTCATTCAATGAATGAGGTAATTAGAAGTATGGTTGATGCTATGGTTGACTAAAAGTGCAGAGTAATCTCAGCTCTTTACCAAGGCTTGATGACATGTAAGGAAACTATTACTCTGTATATTAAGGAGAAACTGGATTTGAGGTACAAATTACTGATGGGAACTGGTACAATATATATGTAAAACACAGTGTACAGCCACAAGCTCAAGAGAATTCTGCTGGAAGAATATTATCAGATATCAGGATAATACACAAAGAGAAGATACTAGTGAAAGTATTATTGGCAGCCAGCAAAAAAAGCAATTACAAGGCTATGGTACAAAGCAGATCCTCCAATTAGTGAGCAGTGCTGCGCATTGTGGAAGAGATATGTGTAATGGAGAAACTGACTATAAGGATAAACTGAGATTGCAAGAGACTATTTCTTGAAAGATGGGAGAAATGGACTGAAAACCCAGCAAGACGACACCACTAACAATGATGGACATTCGTGAATGGACTGGACTATGATGCTTGATAATGTGACATATGAACCCCTGCACTGTGACTGTAACTGAAATAAAAATCAATGTTATTTCACAGTCTACGAATCATTGTGCAAGACCTAACCCCAAAATCCCTCCTCCTGATTGTCCCAAATGTTGTGAACAATGATGTGGTATTTCAAAGTGTGATTAGTTCTACTGCTGAGAAGATTGTGTCCTGTGAGCCTATCGTACAGTAGGCCTACTGTATGGGCCTACAGTATATGCCTGAATACGGTTAATAAAACATGAACTGATGCTCGAACTTGGACACATCATCAGTGTTGTTACCTGGAGTCAGGTGTTTTGGGGGGTTAGAGAGCAGCAGGTGTTGGCGACACTGGGAGGCTCTAGGCACTGGGTTGCCTCCGGGCTGGCTCCTCTTTCGTCTGACCAGAAGTGAGCATTCTTCTGTGTGTTGCGTCGTCGTCGTCGTTGCTGCTGGGCACAAACATCTTTTAATGCCTTGATGGAACATAAACATGTGACTTGCGCGTATGGGTGAGCTTTAAAAAAAAAATATATATATATATATATTATTCTTATTTATTTTATTGACAAAATATCAACATTACAATTACAATTAACAGGACAAACTGCAGTTACAATACTGGAAAAATAATATAAAGAAAGAAAGAAATGTAATAAATAAGCTCAAGGTTATAGACTTTAGGCAATACATTCATCACAGTTTCTTCTGGTTTTCATAGCTTTAGTGTTTGTACAATGTTTTAAGATTTCTAAGTATGACAATAATAAGGCTTTAAAAAGTAAAAACAACAATATTTGGACGTTGGTTAGCAGATTTGGTACAATGACATTTTGCAAGAATTAAGAGAAGGTTGATAAAATATATTTTGTCTACGCTTTTTTTTTCTTTTTTTTTTTAAGTCCATAAAACATGCTGACAATTAGAACAGTGGTTCTCAAACGTTTTCATGTCAAGGACCCCCAAAATGATGTGTATTTGGCCGTGGACCCCCATCTCAAATATTTTGTTCCAGGGACCCCCATCTCAAATAAAAATAAATAAATATTTGACAAATGTTCGCTTATATATATATATATGAATACGCCTATAGTCCATTCAAAGGTTTGCACAAATTTCCACGATTTTTCAAAAATAGCAGATCTACAAAGTGCTGCACTATGAGCTTGTATATCTGCTATTTTTGAATAGTAAAAAAGGTTAAAAGTATTGTGACTATATTAACACATTTTGCAGGGGACCCCCGGAACCCCCCCAAGGACACCTGGGGGTCCCCGGACCCCACTTTGAGAACCACTGAATTAGAAGAGTCAATTTTGGAATTTATGAAATGATTAGGCTGTGCAGTTTGTCCTACAGAGCGTCCCGTACTTTCTCTGACGTCATTCTAGAGCGACAAGCCAACAATGGTAAGTGAGCAAGCATTTTTCCTTATGGCTCATATTTATGAATAAAAAAATAATACTCATATTACCGCATTTACATCGCACCCTGTGCTTTACAACGACGCATTGAGTGTTGTTGAACCGCTTCAGGGGGTTGTTAATGTCTCAGGACGAGAATTAACTACAGAATAACAAGTCTTTCCGAGCTTGCTAACTGACGTTAGCTCGTTGCTAACAGCAATCATGACTGTCCGTTTGAAAGAACCTCCTGCTGTTAATATGAACCAAATGATTCAGATCCCTTTGATCTGATCACATGTATGACGTTCACTGGAAGCTGTGATCCGTTATGTTAGTTATTAAGTATGTTATTATGAAACTACATCTCAGTTAGCTTGGCAGTTGTTAGCATGACAGCAATCAAAACATAATGGGCACATATTGAAAATATTTTCAAATGGCCGAAATGTATATAGGGCTGAAGTGGTTAATGTAAGTTTTGTAATAATAATCAAAATCTACAAAGTAACTATTAGCTAAAGTTTTCAGATAAATGTAGTGCAAGTACAATATTTGGATCCGAGATGTAGTGGAGTAGAAGTAAAGGTATTGGAAATTGGAAATACTCAAAGTACAGTACTTAAGTAATTGATTTAGTTACTTTACATCACTAGTTATGAAACTACATTATCTCAGTTAGCTTGGCAGTTGTTAGCATGACAGCTATCAAAACATAATGGGCACTTTAAATATTGACATTTATGAATCGGCACTTCATATGTCTAATGATGTCTAATGTATGTTTCTCAGGGTCAAAGTCAGAGTGGAGGTCACGGTCCAGGAGGTGGCAAGAAGGATGACAAGGTGAGAATGACACAGCTTCTGTTAGCTTAGGTCACAGCTTGTTTTCGTGAGGAAAACAGCTGGATCTTGTACGACTTCTGGACTGTTATTGTCACCATGTAATCACCATAACTACCATTACAAACCTTTGGAGCACATCACATCAGAATGCCTTTGTTGATTAAAGGAGCTTTGTAAGAAAGTGTGTAGATGCGTTTTTTTTAGAAGAGTTGAGTTGACCACATGAACCCTAGCGTCCCTATTCTGGGACAAACATTCGTCAGGAATGGCAAATTTACAAGCTCACGATGAACAGCATGACTTTTTGAAATGCCTGGCTATTTCATATATTGAGGTGATAGTAAGGAAATGTGTGGAGAACACTTCGCAATTAAATTGAATTATTTACAGTTATTTATTATTATCCATATTTTTTACCTATTCTGACCCATGTCTTCACCTCGACAGGACAAGAAAAAGAAGTATGAACCTCCCATTCCTACCAGAGTTGGCAAGAAGAAGAAGAAGACCAAGGGACCAGACGCTGCCAGCAAGCTTCCATTAGGTATGGTACTGAAGAGGATGCATTCATAAGTTTAGGGGTGCAACAGTTAATCAAATTGATTAAATAATCAATTAATAATCAATCCCTATTTTGAGCATGTCATTACAGGTGAAAAGTTTAAAATAATATGTAAAAAAGCAGATCCACAAGATCACAACGTGTTGTCTGTGTGTGTGTCCTTCAGTCACGCCTCACACCCAGTGCCGTCTGAAGCTCCTGAAGCAGGAGCGCATCAAGGACTACCTGTTGATGGAGGAGGAGTTCATCAGGAACCAGGAGCAGATGAAACCCCTGGAGGAGAAACAGGAGGTCAGACACCCCTCAGCCTCAGCACTGTCTGCCGTTTAGTTTTTCCGCTCTGTTTTTATTAGTTATTGCCGCGATCACAGATTTGTATGCAAACATTGAGAGTGCGTGCACGCATACAGGTTGCTATTTTTCAGTTTTTAAGAGGGATCGTTTTCGTTCAGGAGCACCCAAGCGAGACCGCAAGCAAACAAATGCCTATGCGCTAGCAGCCGTTGGCCTTGTGTGTTGACGAGCGCTCCCTCCGCACGTCTCAACCAATCATAGCGATTGAGCGCAGGTGTTTTGAGATCAACTGATTTGGGAATCGCTTACACACCAAAGAAACCAAGGAGTATATTTTAATGAAAGTAGGAGAAGGCACAGTACACGTTCTAGGCCTTCTTCCTATGCACTCGGAGGCAAAGTGCAGCCGAAAGTTTGATGGAATGCATTTTTACACATGTTTTTATCCATTGTGTCTTATGAGTGGTTGGGTTCTTTTCGCAATCTGCCTGCCTGCGTATGATGTCAGGGTGACGTGGTCTGATAAAGGTGAAATTCAAAAGAGAAAAGAATTCTGCATAGTCGCATACACACAAATATTTATCTAGAGACTAAAGCAGTTTAATTTATAGGTCACATTTTACCCTCTCTGAGTTACAGACCTGTAAGGGTCCATTTGGTTCCTCTTATTAACTATCAATAATTTAGCTGGGGATCCCCTAGAACCCCCTGAAAGACCCCTGCGGGTCCCTATGACCCACTTTGGGAATTGTGAGGAAGTGAAAATCTGACATAACTTCCCATTGTGTTCAGTGTGTGTCGAGAGCTTTCTCTCTGCCAGCCGCCTTCAGACTCGTCGGAAGGCATGGAATAAGATGCTGTTAACTTGCGAGAAGTGTCACCGATTCAGCCTGCTCAAAGAATTACACAGATTTTGGCCCCATTGTCCAATTCAATGATTGGTTGCGGTTTCACCTGAATTAGGGAAAGAAAATGTCTTGAAATGGTCCCTCATTTATTCTAATATCATCCATTTTGTTTTTTTCTCTCAGGAGGAGAGGTCCAAGGTTGATGACCTGCGGGGAACCCCCATGTCGGTGGGCACCCTGGAGGAAATCATTGACGACAACCACGCTATAGTCTCTACATCTGTGGGCTCGGAGCACTACGTCAGCATTCTGTCCTTCGTAGATAAGGACCTGTTGGAGCCTGGCTGCTCCGTACTTCTCAACCACAAGGTAACGGGACACATGGGTCGGGCTGGGCTGTTAACCCAAATTGAAACACACATTTTAGAGAACCAATAACTGACTTAATCTTGTAGGTTAATTGAATAATTGAGAAGCAAGTTTTTCTACACGAACAAATTCTATTTTTTTTAAATAATCGACCTCATCGATTAGTCTTATTAACCACTTAACCCTGTTTTATTCTTTGTGTCACCCCCCCCGTAGGTACATGCTGTGATCGGGGTGCTGATGGATGATACAGACCCCCTGGTGACAGTGATGAAAGTTGAGAAGGCCCCCCAAGAAACCTATGCCGACATCGGAGGACTGGACAATCAGATCCAGGAGATCAAGGTACACACACGCTTCATTCCAGCCTGAACATACAACACCGTCTGACTCCGTTCTGCCAAAAATGAACCAATGTGACTGTTGTGTTTTCTGTTGTGTTGGTAGGAGTCTGTGGAGCTGCCCCTTACACATCCAGAATATTATGAGGAGATGGGCATTAAGCCACCAAAAGGTGTCATCCTATATGGTCCACCCGGCACAGGTGAGTGCTATGAATACAGCCGATTTTCACATGTGCATGCAGTGATTCCATTCATTGGGTATCGGAAACCCCACACTCACCCCCTGGGGGTGAGTGTGTGGGCCAGATGCTGCTCCGTGCTCACAGGGCTGTTTTCATGCTCCGCTCCCCCTCAAAGAGATTCCCTTCCGCTCCGCTACAAACCGCTCCATCGTTCACCTTGTTTTGCCCACGCTCCAATCCACTCTCTGCTCCGCTCCAAATGTGTACATTTTGCTGCCATTTGGAGGCCTGTGTCCGAAACCTGTTTTTTTGACACAAATGCATCCCCTATGATGAGTTTAGAGACTAGAAACTTGAGTACCCCATGAACCCTTTTATGTCAGTGCAATTTGCACCATGGGCAGCAACGATGATGCAAAACATACCGTCCAAGTTTGCTTTTTACATAGTCATTGTCTTTTTAATAAGACTGACAATAACAAAACCTGCGGGCTAATCGCCCAGTCCTCTTTCGCTCTCTGTATCGCTCTCTCTTCCTCCCTCTCTTTCCCCCCCTAAAAGGATGCGCAAAGCGTGTGTATGTGGGCCAGGGAAAACCTGACACTTCCATTTCAAATCCTAGCCTTTGATTGACTATGATATAAATATAACTGACACAAGGCATTAACAACCAGACTTGGCGGATGACAGAGACATTTAAATGACTGCAGTCGGTTCAGAATTACATGTGGAAATCCATCATGCACTCCTGTTGCATTGTTGAGGATTCTACTGTGTGTCTGGGCGGCTTGAAGTCGCTCTGACCTTTTTGAAAATCCTCTCTGTGCTCCAGTCAAAATCTGGTCACCATTTGGAGCCTGTTAAAGTTTAAACTGATTTAGATTCTGATTTGTAACGCAAGGCTTACGCATACTTAGCTCCACAAAAATAATGGTCTACTCAAGGCCAATGCAGTGTGTGTAACCTGTAGTAATCAGAGCATTTTTACTTTCCCGATATTCAGTCATCAGTAACTGATTATTGATACGCTGTATCAGTAACCATCTGTGGTCAGCCTCTCAAATCCCCCCGGGTAATGTGTGTAAGGGATTGAAAAGGATATGTGCTGTTTTTATGAATATGTAGTACAGGAATTGTACGTAGTCTAACCTTTTTAATTCTCCAGTGCTTCCTGTCACTATAAACTTCCGTTCAAATGGAGGTGTAGCCATGCGGGTTACACTGCATTGGTAAATTCCATCCATTCATGAGGGACCTTTTTTGAAGGGCACTATGCAAGGGGAAAGCAGAACTTTCCACAAAACTATTTCAGTCTCTACATACAAGAATATAAAGCAATATAAGTACATAAGAGCACTATGTGATGCTGTGGGTGTATAGAGATAGATCAAACTCATGGGTTCACAGTTAGGTCTGTGCCTATGTGGTACACTCCCAGACAGACACACACGTGCTGTGCCACGACGTACATTTCTTTTCAAGAGATGTACCTTTAAAAAGTAGTGGAAGTAGTGTGTGGAGTTTGCATGTTCTCCCCGTGTCTCCTAGGGTAGTTAATACCCTCACAAAAACATGTAGTAACCCTCGTCGCTATACCGCCTCCCCCATGACAGCCGGGGCGCCTGATGGAGGGGAAGGGAACTGGTTGGAATAATGTGTTCCTTCCACATGCTACGTCCTACCGGGACCGGGCATGAGCTCGGCCCTGGGCTCCCTAGGCTGGTGGGGGGAGTGTAGCGCCCAGGATCGCTTAGATAATTGGCACCGGGTGAAAAAGGGTTACAAAAAAAGTAAGGAAAAGAAAAGTAGTGGAATACTAGCTGTTGTTACTGATGATTGTTTTTGTTTGCTGCCCTTGTTCCAGGTAAGACCCTGCTGGCCAAGGCAGTAGCCAACCAGACATCAGCCACCTTCCTGCGGGTGGTGGGCTCAGAACTGATCCAGAAATACCTCGGAGATGGACCCAAGTTGGTGAGAGAGTTGTTCAGGGTGGCAGAGGAACATGCCCCTTCTATTGTCTTCATTGATGAGATAGACGCCATCGGGACTAAAAGGTACGTGTGTGTGTGTGTGTGTGTGTGTGTGTGTGTGTGTGTGTGTGTCAACATCAGAGCAAGGTGCTAATGTGTTCAGTGATCATGAGGAGATGGTGTTGAGAATTGGGAGATAGTAGAAGGCCTTGTGTTGGTAGTGTGTCATATGTGTGTATAACAGCTACCAACACATACAAATACCAGGAAGTTAATTGCCAGGAAGTTAATTGTTTTAGTTACTTTTACCAGAAGAATTACTGCCACAACTTTACCGGTATCGTGTATCGAATTACAGGAATTGATCACTGTCTGCTTATTTATGTGCAGACAATTTAATAAGGAATTGCAAATCCATAACATCTTATTCTGCCTGGACAAGACCGGGTCCTTTTTTGTTTTTTTGTTTTCTCAAGGTAAAACATTGCTCCCAGAATAAGTTGGCAGGTGTAGGTCATAGTTACATTGCATGTGACGGGTAGATTCGATTCCACTCGCACAGTCGGATGATGTCGGTATTGGTAATCATGATTTTACCTTTCTCCATGTCGTACAAGATGGCCAAATGCAAACCCAGCTAACGACAGAACATGTCCAGTTCAGGAGTCTAATTCTGGCATGTCCTCTTAGCCTACTTCACTTTACTCAAGTTTGGGTGCCCTTCATTTCGAGGGCCACTCTGCAGAGGCAAGAAAGAGACTGGGCAGTTGCCAGGGGCAACTAATAATGGTTTAGAGCACAGAATCAAAAGCTATTTTTGTCTACTACCCGTGTAAGCAGCAACAAACACAAAAACACTATTTAACAATGTACTTATAATAGTAATAATAATAATATAAAAAATGTAATGGTGTGGCTCTGTGTGCTGTCTTCACATTGGAGAGGCCTAGGTAAGATATTTTGGGCTGTGTGGAGGCCAGGCTGATTTTCTTCTGTCCCCGTGTGTCTGCTGTAGGTATGACTCCAATTCTGGTGGTGAGAGAGAGATCCAGAGGACCATGCTGGAGCTGCTCAATCAGCTGGACGGCTTTGACTCACGGGGAGACGTCAAGGTCATCATGGCCACTAACCGGATAGAGACCCTGGACCCAGCCCTCATCAGACCAGGTCCGATTTCATGACCTCGCTTTGATAGTCATTGCTCCATTGCTCATTTGTCTCATGCACTGACTGAACCTGTCATCCTACAGGGAGAATCGACCGTAAGATTGAGTTCCCCCTGCCAGATGAGAAGACCAAGAGGAGGATTTTCCAGATACACACCAGCCGCATGACGGTGGCTGATGATGTCACCCTTGATGACCTCATCCTGGCCAAGGACGACCTATCAGGAGCAGACATTAAGGTACGGGACTACGGGAGGGAGAGCATGCGCGTTGTGAACTACAGTCTTAGAACACATTACTTTGCATGATTCAGAGCTTCATATCACTGCAGCAGGCTGACTTATTTTTGCTTGGTGGCTCTTTAATCAGCCAAATAGATTTTTGGAGCAGAAATTCCAAGTGACATTATTTACTTGACAAAGACACGGGCTGCATGTAAAAGACGAGCTGCATTTAGTGGAAGGTACAGTATCTTCCTTTTATGCTTCCGAAACTTTTTTTGTGCCAAGGACCCCCAAATTGATATATATATGGCCACGGACCACCATGTGACACTTTGAAGATTTTTCAAACGTTTTAAAAAATAGGAGAAGTGACGCGCTGTGAACTTATACGTATATCTGCTTTTTTGAATAGCCAACATATAAATGGTAAAACGGGTAAAATGATTGTGATGCTGTATTAACACATTTAGCTGGGGAACCACTGTCTTAAAGGCATTGTAGGGAGTTCAGACATAATCAAAGAAAAAAACTGTTGTCAAACACCGCCCCTCCAGCAGTTCTTTTCCCCGACCACCAGGGGGTGACGCAGGGGGGACTTTTTAAATGAGTCATGCCCAAAATAGGTTGCCTTATGCGGATACAATTCGCGGAAATGCCCGACCCTACGGTTCTCTGAATTTATATTTTTAAATAGGCTCTTTCATGATAAATTGACCACATATATGAAGCTAAACAACTAAATTCTATCCAAACGATTTTTTTAAAGTAAATTATGTGCCTCAAAAAAGAAGTTTGAGAGCGTTTTAAAACCGAAAGTAAAAAGTTGATACGGGCACGGACGCGCACGGACACGCACATGCGTGCGTTAATTTACGACCCGGACATAAACAACATGAACATAAACAGAAGGGAAAATACGGATTTCAGACAGAGGACTGTGTTTCAATGAAGGAAAACACCCCAGCATCATTATATAGTGGCTGATAGAGGGGAGAAAATGCAAAAAATATATATATACATATTTTTTAAATTTAGGCTTAATGGCCCTCATTTATCAACGCGGTGTAGACCAAATAATGGGCGTACGGCGTAATCACTGCAATTTTCGGCATTTATCAATATATCCTGACGTGGGCTTTATCCTACGGTACGCTGAGATCTCACGTCTGGTCGAGACCAGTTGTTGACGTTGGCTGCACCCGTTTATTCCATTCTAGACCTGCGGAGCACCATTGTCTGACTGTCTGACAAGCATCTGGACACATAATCCACTCATAAATGTGTATATCTACACTAATAAATAATCGCTGTGAAAATATATCATTTTATAAAGTAATTTAAACAAACTGCTTTAACAGTCATTCAGATAAGATTGTAGATCTGTCTGTATTGAAAATAGCAGATCTACAAGCTCACAAGCCAGCATTGCATCGCGACGCGTTGTGAGCTTGTAGATCTGCTATTTTCAAAAATATACGAGCGCTTTTGCGCCGGGAGTCCCGCGGCCGGGACGGCACCTTTTCATGGACAGTGAGGTATTCAAACTTACAGTAGCTTGTCCTATGTTATGGAGTTATGTCATAGAGAGTTATGAAGACTACAACCTGGCTGGGTTAAGGATATAAACCCGACGCTCCAATCTCTTATTAACGTGGGCGGCACGGGATCACTGCAGTCTGCAGACCGCCCGAGTCTCATGGGGAATATAGCCTACTACATGAATGCTTTAGTGTAACTTGAACGGGCACTGCTCGGTATGGGGTAAATAAATATACAAACGTATTCCATTCATGGCGATGTAATTGGTATCATCATATGTCATTCATGTAGGCTACAAGCGTAACGTGACAATTATATTGTACCGCTACGGTACGGAGTGTGTGTGTGTGTGTGTGTGTGTGTGTGTGTGTGTGTGTGTGTGGAGACAGAGAGGGCGTGTGCGTGTGCGTGTGTGGCGAGGCGATTCTTATTGGCTTTTCATGTCTTTGGTCGTATTCTGGTTCGTCTTCATGTCGTAAAATCGGGGCGTTTTGAGATTTTTTAAAGGGCGTGTTATTTAAATGACGCTCGTTTCAGCCGTGACATTTATCAACGCTGGGACCAAGTATAAGCTCGGATCAGCTGTGTAGGATGCGTTGATAAATGTGACTTCGACGTTGGTGTACGGCCGAATATATGGAAAATATACGGCGGTTTATACGCTGCGTTGATAAATGAGGGCCAATGTTCCCTACAATGCCTTTAAGGTATCCTAGTGCTGAGGTCATGTGTTGTGTACAACAGGCCAACATTGTGGAACCCCGTTTTGCCTTACTCTGCTGCCCTCTTGTGGGGTCTTTCACAATGGCACTTTGAATATACATTTAGCAGCATCGTTTGCACCTGTGTGGCCCACTTACAGTGAATGGCTCTCGTATTAGTTGAAATTGAAAAATAATGGGGGCTCTTTTATCGTTGGTCACTAAACAGCTTTCTCTCTGCCAAAAAAAGAAAAGATCATTGTGTCAAATCGGTAGCAACCACTTGGTAGTTCACACAAGCCATTTTCTCTTGGCATATTCAACTGCCTCTGTTCTACCCAAAAGGATTTTGCAGGGAATGGAGACAAAATGTTGGACCAAATTAAATGGCAAAGGAGGGGGAAGAAAAGCATTAGAGGCTGCCAGTATTAAGAAGTATAATTTTGTTTTGCGTGGGCAGTTATTCCTCAATTTTCTAAGTTGAATATCATCTTAGTTGGGAGGAAACCTCATATTTTCAGGATTCAAATTCAGAAATAGCAAAAGTAGCAGATCTACAAGCTCAAAATGCGTCGCTTCGAGCCGCGTTTCGAGCATGAGGATCTGCTGCTTTTGATGCTTTTGTGTGACGCTGTAGTCATCAAGTAGGGTGTAAATTTACGAAAAAACACAAAGTTGATAGTATGGAGATGGGAGGTTTCTGTCCGACAGCAACAATTTCTCTCATGGTTTTCGGTCTGTCCTCCTCTCGTCCCATCTTCTAGGCCATCTGCACGGAGGCAGGCCTGATGGCACTGCGAGAGCGCCGAATGAAGGTCACCAACGAGGACTTCAAGAAGTCAAAAGAGAACGTCCTTTACAAGAAACAGGAGGGCACACCAGAGGGACTGTACCTCTAACCTTTCACCACCATTTCACCCTTTTGCTTTCACGCCCCGGCCACCCTCCCTTATGGCACCCGCCCATCGCAGTGTGAAAGAGAGAGAGAGTACAAGAGGAGTCAGTCGTTGTATTGTCTGTCTCCTCCCGAGAGAGTTTTTGATATTTGTTTTTTTTGTGCATGTCATGTCTGGCTTATACCAATATCCACAGTATGAGAATAAATAAACTTATGGAAGTGACGGCTGGTTCTTTGACTTGGTACAATGTCTCCCGTCCCGTTTGAGAGGAAGCAACATGTGTCTGCGGAAGCGTGCCTATGTTCCCAGGGTCCTGTGTTCCCCAGGACAGAGCATAGAGTGAGCGCTCATTTTGCTTCTCGTGATAACCTATTCTGTCCAACATGGCTTCAAACTATGACCCTGGAAACATAGGACCCTGAGAACATTCGGTCCTGTCTCTTCCCGTCATTCGATTGCTGCATAACTCCAGTTATTTGAGTAATCGTGAAATACAGTATGCAATTGGGTCCAATCACAAGGCTGTCACTAACTGCGGCACAGCTTGGTATAATGAAGACAATTGGTCTCCCCCTTCACCATTACCATGTTTCATCTCTGTTTTCCACTATTTCCTTCATGCACACTGTGTGAAGTACCTGTTCTCATGGCAAACCATCTGTGAGATAACGGAAAAGGCCTGAGGGGACTGCCTGTCCTCCCTCATTCTGAAATGAATTCCTCACTCCCTTTTTTCCTTTAAAAGAACTGCTCTCCACTAATTGCCAGAATATTCCCCACACTTGACGGCACAGATGCACATAATTAAATGTGGGAGAAGGTTACAGTATGGGAGAGAACTACCCTTGTTGCAGCATCTTGCACAGATTTAGTTTCCATGGCCTGCATTATGCCTGTGCATTGCTGCAATTGCTTATTTCCACTGTAAGTAAAGTAGTAAATTTGTCTAAAATGTAATCATTTTTAGGCTTTTGTTGGGTACAAAAAAGTCTGCAGAGAATGGCCTCAGTTTTGATTTCAGTTTTTGTTGTTAAAGAGTACCTTTTATATTTTGATGGCCCAGTGTTTCAAAGCCATGATCCGTAACCATAAGTAGTATGTACACTGTCTCCTGCTCTCAGCAGAAAAGTACATTGCAAACTACAATAAAGATGACGGCGCATCTAGTGTCAATCCTTGGACGTTGCCATTTCTAAGTAATGAATCCAGTGTTTCCAGCAATCCAGCTGTGTAGCCTAAATGTCAACGTTGGATGGCCGCTATACACTACACTAGGCATACACAAGACATTACACAGAATGTAACCATAAAGCACATCTCTGTCGAAAGATTTTAGATGGCACCAAGCTTTACTGTGCCATTGTCAACCAGTAGGTGTCCTATCCGACACCATGGTTGAAATTTCTCAATGGAAGAGTGCTAGTTCATTGTATATTAACAGTTTCAGGTACTGTAGGGCATCTCATTGTAATGATCTGATTTATCAACAGCCAATTGCCAAAACTGATCTTGAATTGTTGATACACTTCTTGCCACTATAACCTTTTTCGTTGATGATGTTGGTCTGACATAATCAGAGTGGGCCTGGTTTGTCTTTTCAGGAAGTCGGTACAGTACAAACACACGGTAAATTCAGTGACGAAACCGTCTATTTCTCAATGATTAGTCTGTTAATGGCATTGAAATTAGGTGGATTAACCAGACCCATAGAGAGAGAGAGTTGCGTCACGCTTTGATCGCGTCGCAAAGCAGGATGTTGCCTCATGTAATTCCAAACATTGGAACTTCCTCATTGAGACGAGAACTTTCGCATTCCATTCTTACAATGGCCGTCTACGCTAGTGTCGTCACTCTCATAGTTATATCACGCTTGGTTTAACCACTGGCTGAAAAACAAATAAGGTTTTATTGTATGCTTTATGATATAAAACGAATCAACTAAACTGTCACGCCCCATTTATATGTTACACATAGATTTTCCACATTGGTAAAACTAGACTTCTGATACATAATGGCTCAAGGAGAGTCAAGGTGAAGACAGAGGAAGGAAGATGGATGGACGAAGTCGGGGACGAAGAAAAGGAATGTGACACGATATGTGGAGTGAGAAGAGGATGAAAGGGGAAATTGATTAAAAAAGGAGGTAGGCTAAGTATAGGTTTTTTTTTGCCAGAGATTAGAATGTCCCCAAAGGGACTCTGCAGAGTCAGGTGAAAGGATTCATCAGTGGATTCTCCCATGCCTCTGTCTGGCAGAAAGCCCTATCTACCCACTGAAGTAGAAAACAAACTTGTCAACAAGCTGACCATGTCTCAGTGAGTTTTCCCTCAGAACTGCACTGATATTAAAACATTTGCCTTGGCATCCAAGGCTTTTCAGAGGCAAAAAAAAGAAGGCCTATTAATTGTTTCAGGGGTTCGTGAAACGAAACCTAAACCTTTAAAGAAGCCTGAGTCGAGAGAAAGCTGTTCAGAGACTACGAGGCTCTGCTTGAGATATTCGGCATTAAGACATCTTTCCTCGTCTCACCTCCACCTGGAGGTGTGATTTTGGTTCGGGACAACCCAACAGCGGCCGGATGGAAGCCGTGAGGTTTCCAGTTTGATCCCCCAGAGGAGTTAGTGTCTAAGTGTCCTTGAGCAAGACACTGAACCCCTAATTGCTCCCGATAAGCAGGTTGGTGCCTTGCATGGCCGGTGTATGAATGTGTGTGTGAATGGGTGAATGTAATGCACAATCTATGTAAAGCATTTGGATAACAGCGCTAGTATATAAATGCACCATTTACCATTTAACTTCTCTGTAAGTCATGCCAGTGTTTCTCAGCCTTTTCAGGCAGTGACCCCCCAAAATAATATATAATAATAATATATTTGAACTGGGGACCCCCAACCCTGATAACTTGATAAGCACTTGGAGGAGGAGTTAAGGCATTCAATTTTGTTTGACTCGGTTCCACAGATAAATATTGTGAAAATAGCAGATCTACAAGCTGTTAAAGCTGTTAAAGGGCAAGACCACTTTGGTAGAGGTTTGGGTTGTGTAGTTACCTTGCCATGATGCAACTCCAAAGGTGGACAAGAAAAAAAAATTGCTCTATTGATTAGAAATTGATAATTCAAAATATGCTCCTCATTGACTTACATTGTACGGTAAAACAGCTCTCAAATTCACTCTTTTACCACACAAACAAAGTTGATTCAGACAATATAGAACATCACCAAACCCAGTACTGTTTTTTTTTTAAATATAAATGTCAACTTCCTGTTGATTTTGTCATTTTTAATGAGTAGAAAACCTGGACTGGATCCGCGGATCCGGATCCAGATCTTCAAATAGTAAAATTAACAGGAAGTTGACATTTTTATTTAAAAAAAAAACAGTACTGGTTTTGGTGAGTCAATGAGGAGCATATTTTGAATTATCAATTTCTAATCAATGGAGCAATTATTTTTGATTTCTTGCCCACCTTTGGGGTTACATCATGGCAAGGTAACTACACAACCCAAACCTCTACCAAAGTGGTCTTACCCTAGATCTGCTATTTTCTAAAATGTTGCCTCTTTCTTATATTATTTGACAATTTGGCCAATGTTTGACCAGTTTTTATAGTATAGTGTGTTGATTACTTTTAACACAGTAATGGTGTTTTTCTTTTCAGGTATTAAAATGGTCTCAAAAGTCCTTAAATTGCCACTTCACTGTCATCTGGGGACCCCCCCCCCCCCCCCCCAACATCATGTGGGGACCCCCCATGAGGGTCCCGACCCACAGGTTGAGAACCACTAAGTCATGCAATAGGGGACGTTGTGAAACCCTGCTATCAGATGATAGCAGGTGATCAGATGATAGCTATCAGATGATAGCAGGGCAGAAGCCTTTTAATGCTGTTGCAACATTATGCACCATTAATGGTCTGCAATGGACTGCAATGTGACATGTACTCATAACGTTAATTCAATTCCTCTTGAAATGGAGCCACATGTGTCTTGGTGCTCACTCAGCAGAAAGTGGGCCCCATGCAGCAGGCATTCAGCCATTGACATCAGTGGTTCTCAACCCTTTTCATGTCAAGGACCCTCAAATAGATATATATTTGGCCCGCAGACCCCCATCAGAAAATGTTTGGTGATGTACATCTGCTATTTTTGAATTGCCAATGTATAAATGGATAAAATGGTTAAATAGATTGTGATGCCGTAATAAAATCAAAGTGGGGTCCCCAGACCCCACTTTGAGAACCACTCATTTACATCTCAGGGGTCCGCTCGGGCACTGCGGCTGCAGCCCCCTCTCTCTCTCTCTCTCTCTCTCTCTCTCTCTCTCTCTCTCTCTCTCTCTCTCTCTCTCTCTCTCTCTCCCCTTATTAAATCAGTCACGCATTTCAGCCACAGTTCGCACATCGCAGCACATTCAGCAAATAGTAGAAAAAAGGGTAAAAAAGACTACACTTTTACATCAAGCGTGGCGTGTTGAACCAGAGATGCTGGGTGGATGAGAAGGGGAGTGTGTGTGCATGCTTGTGTGTGCATGGCTGCGTGCCTGCGTGCGTGCGTGTGTGTATAATGAGGCATTTGCCCTGTCAGCTCAAGGCAGATCTTGGTTGGGTATTTTGTAAACCTCCCCCGCAAGTGCAGAGTTACTGATGGGGGGATGATGAGGCTGTGGTGACCGTGTTTTTTGGCATTCTCTGAAATGTCACATTCACATTATTATTCAATCATGGTGATGTGGACAGATTTTGCTTCATTGGATCATATTCCGCTTAAGAGAGTAAAGTACAGCATTACCTTCCAAATTATAAATTATGCAAGACATAAGCCATGTACTAGTTAAATATAAAATGATTAATAATGTAATGAAATCATATTTTTTGCAACTAACCTCCCTGTTTTTCAGATAAACACCAATTAATATTGACTCCATGACTATTTCAGGGAATAATACAATGTTGACGGCTATGGCAATTAGCTATCAGAACATTTTTAAACATAAACAAAAGGACACCACAAAATGCATACATATAAGTTATAAGTATAGGCCTATTACGGCTAAACGTTTTGAATTGAAATTGTTTTTAAAGCGAAATTATCTACTACTAGAATATAAGTTTATCCTTTCAACTGATGAAAGAAAAAACTGTGATTGGTGGTTACATTTTAACAGACGTTCTTTTCATATGAATTCAAGAATATGCCTTAGTTTAGACAAGAGCATGTTTACAGCTGTCTCAGGAAGTAATGTCTCATTTGTACTCTGTAGCATAGTATAATGGAGTATAATTGACCACTCAATCAATTCAGAACAAAGCTATCATTTAAATAGGTAGCTGTACAGCCTATACCGGAGACTGTGCTTGTGATCAGATGAGGCGTGCCAATTTAGGCTTGCCTGGAAAATATGTGCAGGAAGAATGCACAAGTGCTGCTCTCCCTTCCCTTAATAACTATCATTATTATCCGTTAGCAGAGCACTAGATCAGTGGTTCTAAAAAAAAAAACATGTCAAGGACCCCAAAATGAATGTGTACTGTGTCTTGGACCTGCAACTTTGTCCATTTTTTTATTTTTTTAAAGATCTACAAGTTCACAAGGTGTTGCAATGCAAAACTATAGTTCGGCTATTTTCAAATAGTATAAAGGGTTAAAGTGGTTAAACAGATTTTGAGGCTATATTAAAAACTAATTCTGGGGACCCACTGGAACCGCACTAGATCTCAAACTACATTAGAGAGATGACAGCTCTACAGTGTCACTGGGTCTGGTGGTGTAAGGTGTTGACAGGTGAGGAAAGCACCCAATAAATGTCCTGGAAAAAGATGAAAAAAACTATTCATTGATGAGCTTCCCTTGGGCTGCCTTGTGATCCTGAACCTGTGGGTCAC
Source organism: Gymnoscopelus microlampas (assembly GCF_963454915.1). Lineage (NCBI taxonomy): Eukaryota > Metazoa > Chordata > Actinopteri > Myctophiformes > Myctophidae > Gymnoscopelus > Gymnoscopelus microlampas. The sequence continues at coordinate 16,652,773 of NC_139953.1, forward strand.
CTTTAACAACAAAAAAGTGTATACACCAACTTTTAGTGGGGGGGGGGGGGGGGCTACAGTGAAACTGGCTACAGTGAAACTACAGTGAAACATTGTGTTGATTTTATAATTTTACTTTTTGTTTTTAAAGCCTTAAATGGCCTAGCGCCACAGTACATTCATTTCTGATCTGGTTTCTGCACCCATGGTACTTAGGTCATCTTACCAAATGCTCCTTGCCATTCCCCCAACAAGCATTAAAACTGAAGGTGACCGGGCCTTTTCTGTTATTGCCGCCACAATGAGGAACAATCTTTCACTGCACATTAAGTCCAGCTCCACCATTGACAGGTTTAAATCATTGAATGTATTTTTTTGTATTGCTTTTATGTTCTTTTAATTATGCTGTATTTGTATGTGGTATTGCTTTTAAGTTTATTTTACTATGTTGTATTTATGAGGTCGTTATGATGCTATTGTCAACTTCTGTTGTTTTAAATGTGCAATACAAATAAAGTATACATTTGAAAGGTTGAAATGGGACATTCTGCATAATGAGTACTTTCTACTTTTGGTTCTTCAAGTACATTTTGATACCAATACTTTTGTACTTTTACTCAAGTACATTTTTAATTCCGGACTTTTACTTGTAAGAGAGTATTTCTATATTGCAGTATTGATACTTTTACTTAAGTAAAGAAATTGAGTACTTTTTCCACCACTGATAAGAAGGCTACCGTGCAATTCTAAACACTGTCCATTGGGTGGTGCTGTTGTTAGACACATTGCACCCTCCATCCACCAGGCTTTGAGACTAGTGTAAAACATAGCCAAACTGTTTATTATTTACGACCATAACACTACAGCACCAGCTCTACCACTTTTTGCGCTGTCTTTGTAAACATTGAGTTTTATTACTGTGTTGTGTAGGCTATAGGCTGGCTATTGCATATATTATGTCCTACTAACTTACGCTTGTTTCAGTTTAACCTCAATATAGAAGCTCATGTATCCCCTATCACAGTTATGTGTAGATTAAATGAGTACAAAAGTCTAAACTAGCTTCATTCTTAAAATTCAGGAAGGTCTGTCTGGGAGAATATCAGCCTAGGTTGCCTATCATCCAATAGCAATACTCGCATTTCCCAACCTATCAAGCAATGCCCCAGCGCTAATAATAAAAAGAAAAAAGAAAAAGCCATCGGATTAACCGCTAGTCTGTTAATTAAAATTGCATCTATTCGATAATTAACAAGATTGTGGAAACAATAATTGCAGAAAGATGCTTTGGCTTTTTAAGCTTCTTATATTTATATTTATTACATTTCCATCAAGTGCCGCTGCCTGGTGCAATGCAGGTCCCACGTAGCCAATAATTGCTGCCAATACATGGAGTATAATATTGCGGGTCTGCAGCGGCCAATCAGAAAGCCCGTCACATAACAGCACAGCACATTCTCCAGTGTCAACCCAAGCAGCGTCTTACAGTGAAAGTATCCTTCCGCCGTTAACTAGTACCCCCGGGTTGTGGCCAAACCAAGTCGTGTTGGCGCCACCAACCGGTCGAATGGGTGAATTTATGGTATGTATGCATGCTTTAGTGCAGCGGTTCTCAAACTTTTTTCGTGTCAAGGACCCCCAAATTGATATGTATATGGCCGCAGACCCCCCACATCTGAAATGTTTTGTGCCAGGGACCCCCAGAAGAGGAGATTTGTGTCAAATATTTTTTTTAAATAGCAGATGTACAAGCTTGTAGATCTGCTATTTTTGAATAGCCAACATATGGATAGTGGTTAAGATGATTGTGATGCTATTGTTAACTACTTTTGTTGGGGGCCCTCTGGAACCCCCCCAAAGACCCCTGGGGGTCCCTGGGCCGGACTCCACTTTGAGAACCAATGCTTTAGTGCATGATTGTGCATCATATGTATTAAGTAGCTAGCTACTAATGTACACAATGTGGAAAATTATTCCTGGACCAAAGCTACATTAGTTGGCCTCCCAAACAGGTGCTCCCATTTTAAAGGTGCAGTCTGTTTAGTAAGTGGCTTGCTGAATCAACGTGTGGTGTGGTGAAGTAAAAGTATGTACGTTATATTTGTACAGTATATAACACACAGAGAGAACTCACAAAGTGCTTACTTACAACAGAAATAAAAACAGCATGAAACATTCAAATGGTTAAAAACAACAAAAACACAAGAAAATCTAAGACATTCCACAAATGCCTGTTTAAACAGTAATGTTTGTAAGTGGTTCTTAAAGAAATTCCACAGAGGCTGACCTTTTTTCGTTCCAGCTCTCAAGACCTGTGGAAGGGCATTCCATACCTTTTAGTTTTTTTACCTTTCTTCATCTCGTGAGAGAACGTGGAGGGGGGAGCAGTGAGGGGTTAAGTGTCTTGCTCAGGGACACTTTGAACCCACCCTGGGCAAGACCTGGGATGTTGGTTGTCTAGGAAGTTGACAACCGGAAATGGTTGAATTTGGCGGAAGTACTGCCCAAGGAAATGACGTTGATGCTTTACAAATCTGTTAACATTCTCCGTGAATGAAACAAGTGTTGTGATTGGTCAAATATATTGTTTCCGGGGGAAACGGAAATCTTGTCCACTCAGGACTTCCTAGACACTCGCTGCTTTAGGTCGTGACCAGGCTCTTCTTTTCGCAGATGAGTGAGGCTGGGACCGAGGTTACTTTGAACCTTAGGCTTCCCAGGCGGGCTCTCTAACCATTCAACTATGGCCACCCAACCTGGTGCGAGGAATGACCTATAGACTCTGGACTCTGGACCTTAGGGTCCTGCTGGGCACATAATATTGTTGTAGCAGGTCAGTGAAGGGTCCTGGACAATTAGACATCACTATATGCTTCAAAATGAGGCTCTACTGGCAGCAGTGGTGGAACAAAGTTACTCAACGTACTTGAGTCAAAGTATAGATACTGATGGTGAAACATTACTCAACTAGAAATTAAAGTATTCAAAAGTAGATTTTCTTTTTAATATCAAATGCTGTATTTGAATGTAGACACTTTCCAAGATTTTTTTTTCTTCAGAAATGTAAATACAATATGAATAATAGTGAAGATAGCAGCTCTACAAGCTCACTGTGATGCGTTGTGAGCTTTCAGATCTTCTATTTTCATTTTTTTAAATAGGCCTTAAGAGTCAAAATGTCCCCGAGCAAGACACTTAACCCCTAACTGCTCCCCCCTCCGAGCTCCTCTGTGGGCAGCACTTACAGCTGAAAACTGAAGTTCCCCTGCGGGACGAAAAAAGGTCAAACACTAAAAGGTATGGAATGCCCCTCGGTCTTGAGAGCTGCAGCCTCTGTGGACATTCTTAAGAACCACTTGTGGAATGTCTTAGATTGTTTGTGTGTGTTTTTGTTGTTTTTAATCATTTGGATGTTTCATGCTATGTTTTTATTTATGTTGTATACTGCAGCACATGATATAGCACTGTGAGTTCTCTCTGTGAGAAGTGTTATATACAAATAAAATGTGCATACTTCACCACACTAGAAGTTATTAAGAGTTGTTGAACATGTTTCACCAGGCAGGTCATTTGTTAATGAGGTAATCAAACGTGCTATGACGACATTAGAGACTATGGACGATGATGATGGTGCTGTTGTTCCCTAAATGGAAGGAAAGTTTAAAGGGCGAGACCCCTTTAGTAGAGGTTTGGGTTGTGTAGTTACCGTGCCATGAAATTGATGATTCAAAATATGCGCCTCATTGACTTACATTGTACAATGAAACAGATCTCAAAGTCACTCTTTTAGCACATAAACGATCCGCGGATCCAGTCCGGATTCTTCCTTATAGAAATAGCGAAATCAACAGGAAGTTAACATTTTTATTAAAAAAAACAAATAGTACTGGGTTCGGTGATGCTCTATATTGTCTGAATCAACTTTGTTTACGTTCGTTTACATGCTAAAATAGTGACTTTGAGAGCTGTTTCACTGTATAATGTAAGTCAATGGGGAACATTTAGAATGATCAATTTCTAATCAATGGAGCAATTATTTTTTTATTTCTGGTCCACCTTTGGAGTTACATCATGGCAAGGCCAAAACTCTACCAAAGTGGCCTTGCCCTTTAAGCGTAGCCTGCTTTTAAACTGACGCACACAAGTATTTAGTAAAAATACATATATAGATGTAATCTGAACATTCTTTCACGTTTTGCCCTAAAATAGTGTCAAGATATGCTTGAATCCTAATAATACCAATTTTAATGAATTATTTGAGTCTAAATTGTATGGAAATTGTGTTAATTTCCATGTTGTATACTTCCAAATATTTACTATGTTTGCCCTTTTGGGTTTGGGTAGGATAAGTGTTAACATAGGGTTAAAAAATGGTGACGAAGGGGAGAAGAGGCAAGAAATCATAGCTTGCATTGTTTAACAGTAAACTGTAATAGTACACACATTTAAAAAAACCTGAGTCTCTTAAATTATGATAACAATCAGCCATTGTAATGAGAGTGACGTTAGGGAGTCAGTTGAGAGTGTGGATATAGGCTTAGGCCTACTGCTTGAGAAGACAGCTGCATGTAAACTTTACTAGCCTACTTTATGTACCCATAGAAAAGGCATATTGTTCCATATAGCTACACAGATAAGTCCACCCAACAACCTATCAGGATGTTGTAGTGGCTATGATTGAACTATTCAGTCCACTTGTAGCCTACCACAACTAAAATGAATGAATTAATGAATGATTGAATGTGGGTTGTGGGCCCCTTGTGTGCATACCGCGTAAGCAACTGAGTACAGTGTAATATCCTGTGTAACAGCCTGGCTTCAAGGGCTTGAGCTAAATAATTTAACACTGAATTTTGCAATGCTCTCACAGGCTTGGGAATCGAAAATAACCTCCACATAAAACTGACATGTTAATCTGCTTCACAAAATCAGACCTGGTCCAGTCTATGGACGTTTGGCAATTAGGCTGAATGCTCCCAACTGACTAGTTTAGTCCATAGGCTAAAACAAGCTGTTGCAGCCTGCAGGGCAGTATTTGCACCGTCATGGTGGTAATAGTAATAAAGTCTGCGCCCTAGCAGTGCCATGGTGCACAAAACAGGCCCACCCACTCTCAGCTTTATTACAGTAGGCCTATGTCTGATGATTCTGGGTGCACAATATTTGCACTGCATGCATTTCAGACCACATCCAACATGGTGACTGGCACGTCTCCGGCAGCAGCAGCAGTAGAACCGTGCCGGCCCAAGTCAAGTAGCTTTAATGTATTATATACTCCAATATACTCCATCATGGGGAGGGAGGGAGGGAGTGTTGGATACAGGATAGGTAGGCACTTGGGCACCTCGATGTAAAATTGTCTATTTTGTCCAAAATGTAAAAAAATATATATATATTGAAAGATTATCTAAAGTATATGATGTGAACATGCACGGTAGATCATTAAGAGACTTAATTTCCTCTCCTTAATATCCTTCAACTTCTTGTTTATGGCCCAAAATGACTGGATATACAGGTTTTGTAGCAATAAGTTGTAGCAGTATTGTAGAAATATTAGACCTCAATTGTCTACTGTAAGCATGTTCTAATCATGTATACTTTACTTTACTTAAAAACATTTTCCAAATATTTTATTTTTCAGCATTGGGGGGGGGGGGGGGGGGGATAGTCAATTTAACACTGAGGTGCCCAGATGTCCTGTTACCGACGAATCTTCTTGAAGCTTTAGCTTTGAACCCAACAACACTGAATTGAACTGATATAAGGAAGTGAGTGGTCTGTGCCAACAGCAGAGCAGTGTGGCGGAGGGATACACAACGCTGTTGAGTCAACCCCCACCGCGCCTCCCCTCTACAACCCTCCCCCTCCCTCCCAGGGTTCTGAGACCACACCACGGCAGATATACACGCTGCTGCTAGTGGAACTCCATCTAAGGAACAGTCTGCTTCCATACACCACCACCAAGCACACAAACACCACCTCCACCACCACCAACAGACAACATGGTACGTATATCTTCCTCATTCATTCTGTGTTATTGGGGCAAACGCGTTTTAATGGTCGTTTGGCACGGTTTAGGCACGGTCTGGTGTAGCATTAGGTAGTGGTGTGTTGAAGTCTTTTTTCCACCCGGATTTATTCGCGATAGATACTCATACAGGCAGGATTTTTTTTCTTTACACTAAAAGGACGAGGAACGCCCCGTAAAAGCGTATTCCTCTAAACGTTTTTTTTAAGTTGTTGTATGTATGGGATCATGTTGAAGTGTCGTGTGTGTGATATTTTATTTGTGTGTGTGTGTACTACTCATTTCTGGGACGATGCTTCCTTTCGAAATGGAACGCTGTTCCTCCACAAACTGCGCAATTCTATATGGCTATATATATGTCTGTATTGGGTGATCATGTTGTGGTTCCGCGGTGCAGATTGAATTAATTTCCGGGACTGTTCTAGCTAGATGAAGCTATTCTGGGTTATTATGGCATAATGTATGTAGGCTAGTCGTATAAGTGCATTGGGCTACATTTCACAATCCGCCTTAAGAAGAAGCACAGGCGTGTTCACACACTATAGCCTCTGAACGATCCGAGTACTAACGTTAGCTCCATGCTGGCATTTTGATTCCTCCCGAGTCCTGACAGATCGATCAACGATACAATAACTCACTTCCACCGGGGGGACCAGATCCATCCATAATGTTGCGTGTTTTAGGTTAACATGCAGGTTTCTTTTTTTTTTTTTTTTTACAGAATGGCACTAGTGAGGTGAATGCCTGAAGGGCGCTCCTCTCTCATGTTGAGGAAATGAATCTGTCTCTAGAATAGGCTTCCCTCTACGTTGCACCATGTTGCGCCTGTCTGTCGAGACGATCTACCCATGGTGGAGAATTGCATTGCAACATCGCATGATCGACAGTGTTCCGCAACGGAAATCGCCCCATATTCTAATTGCAAATGTTACAATTTGCTGTTTGACTTAGAGACCAGGGGTTTTCAACGTTTTTCAGGCTAAGGACCCCCTAGCTGAGAGAGAAATGAAGCAGGGACTCCCACCACTACATATTGTATTATAACATTGTGTTGCAGATTAAACTTTTTCATAGATTTCTTAGATGGCTTCATAGACTTGTTCGACAGCTATGTTCAGTGTTGGATTCATGTGAATGTGTATTTTCAGACCGTTCACCTTTTTAAACCTTCAATATTTAGTCAACTTTGACCGTTGGCTCTGTACTTGGTCTGCTCTTTTTCCTTCTACACCAACTCTCCGAAAATAAGCCTACAAGTAAAAATGGCAGATCTACAAGCTTTAACACTAAACATAACAGATCTACAAGCTCACAACGCCTCATGCTGTGAGGCATTGTGAGCTTGTAGATCTGCTATTTTTGGCTAATGTTCTCCATCACGCAAATATTTGGTGGACCCCCTGTAGTTACTCTGAGGACCCCCTAGGGGTCCCGGACCCCCTGTTGAACACCCATGTGCTGTATGTCACCTGGCCCATGCATATGGCTGCTGCTGAACAATGATAACAGGTGCAGATCCGCCTTCGCTGTCATGCATGCATTATAGGTTTTATCTTCATGATATGCTGGTTGATTTGGTTGCCTCTTGCAAATTCTCGATGGTATGCAAATCCTGTGCCAGTTTGTCCAAGAAGCTTTCTGGCACTTGCTAGTGCAAAACATCAACAGCTGTAAAGTTAGGATGACTTTAAAAAAAGATCAACCCCTTGTTATATGTTTTTTAAATGAATATAATATCTACACTACAGTAATGTCTCTTTTTGGTAGTAGCAACTTTAAGTTTGGAACTCTAATTAAAAGACCAGTAAACCCTATAATGTGGGATCCATCAGCCTAAATTGGCTCATAAAATAAAACATGTGCATTACCGTACTCTCTAGTATAACCATTTGCACCAGATGTTTCTCACACATGCACAGACACATGCTCATACCAGCCATTTCTGACATCTGCAACCAGATAATGAACAGAACCTTCCTACTGGCTTTGTCATGCCAAGAGAAGTCAGGATCTGATTATTGAATAGATGCCTTCAAGCGAATCCATTGATTATCAACCTTGATGGATCATTGATAGCGCAAGGGAGCCAAGAAGCCACAGAACCCCCCCAGCACACACACACACAGCTGTGATCAAATATCCCATATATGGTATTGAGCCACAACACAGTTTCACATTGCAGCGCCACACAGTAATTGGAGTGTAAAATGGAATTGTTATGGAGCTAGCCTGCGTATCAGCATCTCTGAGAAGTTATAGTCCACAGGCGTAAGCCCCTTGTCCTCATCAATACGCCCACTGAAGTAGAAACATCCCCCCCATTGAGGTGGAAGTATCCAATAAGTAGTCGGACCATACGGAGGCTGCTATCCTATTCCTGTTACGCCCTTGTTTGCTGATGCATGTTTAGTAACTCTGAGGACATCTGATACGCTGCGATGAATAATTGATGTGCTTGGCGGCCAAACCATCGCCATGTCCTATTATATGTTATAGTAGTGTCCAGCACTATAACACTATAATGTAGTGTACCACTATGGTACACCCAGCCGCCCACGAGCACCTCGAGTGCCATCGGGCCATATGGTGGACTGGCCTGGCCCTGCAGGGCATGGAGAGGCTGGTGTTGGTTACACCCTCCCATTCTCCCTGCGCCCCTGGAGCAACAGGCCCCTTTCTGTCTTTTGTCTTAGGTCAATAGAGAAGAGGCGTTCAGCACTCTGTTGAGCTGAAAGCTCCTATAGAAAGGGAGCGCGTGGCTGTGTTTGTCACAATGACTCTTTGTGTGTGGAAAAAACACGTGCTGTGAGTGTGTATGTAGACGTGTGTGTGTCACGTCCATCTGTCAGTGACTGGCTGGTTTTGCACCTTTCACATGACTGTCACTGCATACAGAGCTGCTACTTCACTATTGTGCATGTTTCCACACGTGGTTACAGGCCAACGATGCCAGGCCGCAAAACAACACCTCGTAGTTGTTGTGTTGTTTGTTGTTATGGCACAAGTTGCCTGGTTGCCCTCCCTTACACAATTCTGCATTGTAATCATTGAACTAAACACAGTTCTCTGTGGGAGGGATTCAAAAATGTTCACAGAGAACTCCCCCAAACACACATACGGTACATGCACACCCCTTGCTCTTGTTTGGAAGCTCACTGCAGGGGCTGGCTGCCCAGGCAACCGCGGGAGTGGCTGACCCACTGTTGCCAACAAGCGTTTGCCAGCATTCCCCCCACCCCCGCAACCACCTATTCGCCCCTACAAGCTGTCGTTAGGGCTGGAGGCCTGGCACCGCACATGCCTCTCCATAGGGTGGCATGGATCATGAATCAGAGGGAGTTTCCTCGGAGCAGTGTATCAGAAGGAGAGAGAGAGAGAGAGAGGCCTGAGGAGGAGGAGGAGGAGTTCATATGGGCTGAGCTCCAAAAAGCCAAGGGAAGAAGAAGGGGAAGGAGGGAGGAAGGGATGGGCCGGTAGCGGGACTGGGTGGCGCAGCAGTGTTGCTCAGGCCCAGCAGCCTGGGTCTGAGCCAGGGGAGGATACTCGGTACTGAGTCACTGAACCCCACACCCCAGGATAGAGACGGAGAGGGAAAGTAAGGGAGCGGCAGATGGGAAAGGATAGGGAGAGAGGGTAGGGAGGGATAATGTTAGAAATAGAAGGAAAAGAGAAGAGACAGAGAGATGAATGGGGGGGAAATGAATCAGGAGCGTGACATAGAAAGATAGATGTAGGACAGAAGGGAAAGTAAAAGGGATAGAGAGGGAACACAGGAGGAGGAGCATGCTAGCAGTGTTTGCACACGCCACCCACGTGTATGTACTGAAAATAGCAGATCTACAAGTTCACACACACACACACACACACACACACACACACACACACACACGACACGTTTGTGAGCTTGCAGATTGGCTATTTAGTATTTTCAGACACCTGCTCGCAACTAAGTATAACTCGGGCTTAAGGCCGGTGACAGAGGAACAACAGAGATGAAAAGCTACAGTAAGGCCATTAGGCTATGTGGGTGGCACACATGATCAAATCATGTCGGGCTACTGTAATATTATCAAAGCCATTGAAGTCTGTGCAGATCGATGCCTCCCACAGCTAATTCTCCAGACATGGCTTAGAAAAAAAGCTAGAGCTGAAGGAGCATCTGATGGTGTATGCACGCCAATCGGATGAAATCGCATCCGGTCCAAAACAGAGTTCTATTCATTATTCATCATCACATGGCGAGCCTACGGCACCCTTGAATGTAAGCATGGTTCTGCTTCTGTTGATCGGCTGTATCAGAGAGGCCAGACTCCTTGTGCAAACACAAAACCCTCCATCAGGTTTGCAGGAATTAGCTTCGGGGCTGAACTGGCTACTCTGACTAATTCACAGGAATTTTGGGAACGGAAAATATTGGTGTTGAGGAAGAATGGCCATTAATAGGGATGGTGCGTGTGACTGTGTGTACCATCTGTCTGTCAGTCAGTGTGGGTAGGTACATAATGTAGGTCTGTAGGTTCATATAGAGAGTGAGTGAGTGGGTGGGTTCTTGTGCGCTTGTCTGTTTGCGGCCCTGTTTTTCTGCCAGGTGGAATGACGTCAGTGCCTTGTTGCTGTAATAATAATAACAATAAGCTTGTGTTTTCCCACATGGGGGAAGGGAGGATACCTGCGGGAGCTGGCATTTGCACTGCTAGCTCGGTTGTTCACACTTTATTACTGGGGATGTTTGTTTGAAAGCAATGACTCCTCCACAATGCTATCCATCTGTGCACGGGGGGAGGGGGGGTTCTTCCAGTTAGATGATGATAGTAATAATAATATAGCACATCAATCAAAACAAGGTTACAAAGTGCATTATATAAACTGAAGAAATAATTTTGCAATAGAATTAAAAATGTTTTGTGCCATGAGAAACAATGTATGTATTTTTGAATACATTTTTAATTTATGGAAAGGTCTGCCTTGGAAAGTACATTTAAAAAAATGATTCATCAAAGAGTCGAGGAGCCCTGACAGCAAAGTCACGGTCACCCTTTGCCTTCAGCCTCGAGACTCGGGAACAACTACCATACTAGATGCGGGCTACCAAAGCCATTTAAAGCCATTGTGTGAGTCATCACTTGCCATTACAGAAAGCCTAGCTAGTGCAGGGAACAGCCTGGGTAGGGAATCAAACCACACCAAACTCAGCAGCCCATTCCCTCTGTTGTTAGGCAGTAAAAGCACTGTGGAAAAAAATACTCCCATGCTGTCCTGAAACAACCCTGCCTAGACATCCACTCCTGGCCTCCAGATGATCCTTTATCTCTAGTTTCTTTCTTACACTTGTTACCTACCCCTTTCCCTTTTTCTTTAAAGGACTAGGGTGATATTTTCACTGATTGTAATACTGCACATTGTGAATTCATTTAGTTGTAAAACAATATAGTCTTGTTTTGATCCCTAAACCCTAGAGCCATATGAAATCCGTTTTATTTTTTTCCCAATTCCGTTTTATTTTTTCCCAAATTCTGTTTTTTCCATTTTAATATTTCTGAATTCTGTATTTTGCTTTTTATGCTCATTTTTACCATTAAAAAAGTGTCTGGTAAGTGGAAATGAATAAATGTTCAACATATAACAGTCCATACATGGCCCTTGTTGTGTTATACGCAAAAATGTTCCCAAAATAATTCGGTCTAATTCGGTCTGAGCATGCGCAAAATGGCGTCGCCCATGTATTATTGTTTCTATCGTCTTTCTAAGACTATTTCTACGTGGATTTTACTGTTTATAAAGTAGGATGTGGCCATGCAAAATGGTGGTGTCCCGTGGATTTGTAAAAAATCGCGGTAAAAAAAAAAAAATTACCGCGATTTTTTTATTTATTTTCCAAATTCTGCAATATTCCGTGTTTTATTCCAATTCCATTTTTATTGGTCATTTCCGCGATTCCGTCCGCGATTCCGTTAACACGGATTTCATATGGCTCTACTAAACCCGCAACAGTTGGATCCGAGTATCCCTCCCTGGTTTTGATTTATAGAGTTGCTGTCCATTCCAAGGCAATAGGAGTCGATGATGGTCATTAAAATGACCTTTTCAAAGGTCTTAGAAAGTTTTATGCCGGTCTAATGGCACTTCTCTTGACAAACTCAATTGAGTGAGGGGTAATTCTGTTTGGAGAAGAACATGTCGCCCTCAAATGGATGTCCTTTAAGAAAAGGCATCATTTTGGACTGGAGGGATGTTGACTCAAAATTTAAATAAAATCTTGGGACCTTGTAAGAGAGATGTGTGCGGGGTCTGGCCAAGGCCCCCTGTGACAGGCATAGTTCAGTAGTGGGTAGGTCCCTGAACACTGTTCCCTGTGTTAAGGAAGTTTGGCCGAAGGGTGGGGATTTTGTGGGAAGCAATGATGAAATGGTTGGAATAATCGCCTGTTGAGTAACTTGTTTGTTTTCTTTCCTCTTCTCCCCTCCCTCTTCGTTTTTTCCAACCACAGGCTGACCAACTAACAGAGGAGCAGATTGCAGGTAGGAAGACCGTGAATTTGCGACACACACACTTTTGACATTCAAATCCCTCTGTGTCAATTTACAATAACAATTTAGGCATTTAGCAGAAGCTCTTATCCAGATTACCTTACAAAGTGCAAGATCGCAAGTGCCATGAACCCTAGTCAACAAGCGACAGGGTAAATGGTCAAGTAAATGGAGTGCAAAGAAAATTAAGTTCTACAAAGTAGCTGTCATGACACTGCTCAATCTTTAGTTTGCAAGTTACTATTTTTTAGGGGTGCAGTTGGTGAACGAAGCCACAGAATTTGCAATGCAGTTCAGTTGGCAAATATCTGTATCAATTCTCTGCTGCAGCTTGGTGTAACTCACTATAGCAGAGAACGGACATCACATGTGCTGTTAAGTTTGCTGTTCTATGACGTTATATATGTAGCAGCGTGAGCTTATGATTGGTTTTGTGGGGCTATACGTAAAGTAACTGACAACCTGTTCTACACGGCTCAGCCTTCTGCCACTAACTAAACAAGATGGGGTCTAATAACGCCGTCGCTTCTCGGACGTCGGACATCATGTGACCAATCTATGATGTCCATACTATGACATCACGTCATACGCACCTCCAGTGACTTCCAGTGTAAAATAAGTTCAGCAGACCCTCTCCAGACAGCTCTGCCCCTACAGTGGCACGCCGTTGCTGTTGACAATGCATACTATCATCATCTACATTAGGGATGCAAATGATCAATTATAATTCATTAATTGATAGTTTAATGATTCATTGATTCAATCGATTAATTGATAAGCAATGATTTTTAAAGATGGACCAAAATGAAAATTCCTGACCGAAAATGAGGAAACACTTAAGCCGAAAACCGAATACCAAAACACAAAATGTGACTTTTATTTTATTTATTAATTATTATTATGTAGCCAATTGTTTGTGCCATTGCTGTCATGACTGCGACTCTGTTGTGTGTTTATTATTAACCTAATGGTCACTCCAACCAGCAATATCCCTTAAACTCTGAAAGCTTGTAGATCTGCAGAGCATAAATTAGGCTCTAAACTCTGCAATAGTTTTAGTTGTCCGCTGCCTGTCCAAATCCCTCAGGCTTTGATGTTGTGTATCTGGCATTGAATCGTGCATTCACACCGGACAGATACAAACAATCAGATCATGTTAATCAGGGGAGACGGGCCGCTGTTGTTCAGTTATGTTATGAACGTGGAATATGTTTTGGCTCGTTAGAGGTGAGAGGCTGGCGTCACCGTGCGCTCTCGGCTCAACGGCTACACACAGACCCATGGCTTTGGCTCTGTGTTTCAAAGACTGTCAGCGCCTGATGTTTTTCTGTCATGTTATGAATCTGGTATATTTTTTGGCTTGTTTGAGCTGGCTCTGGCTACGTAACTTAGGTCCTGGTCCTGACAGAGTATAGCCACTAAGGTCCTACAGATAATTATGTAGCCTTAGTTTCCGATAATGAACGTTGGGAAATCTGAACCGCGTAACTTTCAATTAAATGTTTGATCAATTTACTCGAGTGAATTCTTAACGGCAATCATAGTCCACGTGCATGTGTCTCATTAGCCAGTTTATGCATGTGTCTACACCATCAAGCGTCAGGAATCAGAATATTGGACAAGGTGGCAGTCGGCCCTCTCTTGGTACCTCCCTTGGTAGCTTGTCAGACAGTGGAGTGATAGGGGGGAGGGGGAGGGGGCTTTTAAACAGTGGCATGAGTCAGGACTCTAACCTAAGCAGTTAGTGTAAAACAAGTTTTCCAGACGAGCAATGGTTTACACCAACCGGACAAGCATGTTGTGACATTCTTGATAAATGACTAATAGGTAATTTGAGCTTTTGGGCTTTGCTGTAAGTCTTCAGGCTGTGTTCAGAATGATTCTTCTCAGCCAAACTCCCTTGGTGGGTAATTAGCTTGTTCTGAGGCTAATGCTCACTATTGCCTAAGTTATTTTAAATGTGTTCGCATGTACCGTGTCTATTCAGAACCCCATCAGTACCAACACAGAATAGACACATGCGTTTTAAGTTATTGGGAGTAAAATCTGCTTTTATCTTAGCAACTTGCAAGCTCCTACTTTGCGCTGTTCTGTGATTATGTCCTACGTACTGTAGCTTTAGAGCTCAATACAAAAATGAACACTCCGATTTTTCCTGTGTATTCCACAAAACCTCATACACAAAACCTCAGTTTTTCTAGTCTTAACACAACCCATTTCACCATGCCTTGCCTACAGTTCTCTGACCCTTACCCTTCCACTCCACTCTACCTCTTCCAGAGTTCAAGGAGGCTTTCTCCTTATTCGACAAGGATGGCGATGGCACCATCACCACCAAAGAGCTGGGCACCGTCATGAGGTCGCTGGGTCAGAACCCCACAGAGGCTGAGCTGCAGGACATGATCAATGAAGTGGACGCAGATGGTTAGTACACGCACGCACGCACGCACGCACGCACGTGGAGAAGCAGAGTTCCAAAGATATTCCAAAAATGTATATGTGGATTCTTAATAGTCACTTCAGGTCAGCGTCAAATCAGGAAATGAAGATGAGGAAATGATTCTCAATTTCTCATGATTAGCATGGAATGAGGAAGCGTGAGACATGGAACTACGAGAACATTCCAAATAACAGGTCAAGCAATCACTATCTGGTGTTTTCATGCTTTTGACATCTGAAGACTTCCCAGATTAACCAGGAACCTTCCGATTCTCAGACGACTGCTTTAGCTCCTGAGCCATTGCAATACAGTGTTGTAACCTTCCTTCCTCACCATTCATCCCCATCAACTGTCCAGTTAGCCCCCCGCCCTCAGATGGGTGTCAGCAGTTTAGTCACTGTGTGTTAAGGTCCATCAATGTTGACAATGTCAGAGAAGAATCGTGTACACGAGAGAGAAAAGTGAGAGCTAGTGTCAAAGACTGTGGCAGCGTTAGAGCCTGGGCTGTGAGGCCATCGGGTGCTATTACTGAGACGGACAAATACACGGACAGACAGATAGACGTGTTCTTCCTCTATCCTCTTCATGCTCTCGGAATGTTGAGTCCCTTTACTGTAGGACCGTCTAATTGCACTGTGATTGAGAGAGAGACAGAGATGGAGAAAGATGGACAGAGAAAAGGGAAGGAGCCAAGTATTTGGTTCTTGGCTTTCATGCCTGCAGGCCAGCTGGCCGTCTGTCCTTGGGACTGTAAGGTAGGGGAATGGGAACTGTCAAACCCAGCCCGTATTTCACCGGTGCTCTGTCAGCTTATAGGATTTTGTAAATGGGGAGCACATTGATCAGGAGAAATCAATTGCACCGCGGCTCCACTGCCTCCACCGAAATGTCCTCCCACCATCGTCGTTCTCGCCAACTCTCTCTCCCCCCCACCCCCCCTGTCACAGCTGACTGCAAGTACGAACACTCAATTGTGCATGCATGCACATAATACACATACACACGCTCGCACAAACCACTGCTAACCTCCTCTTGTTCTGCCTCTGCCTCCCCTGGCTGATGCAATCTAGGTCAGACAGCAATGAAGCTAGTAATGGAAAATAAAAGTGGTTACATAAGGCCTCTCCAGGCTTTGCACATCCAGTACCCACATAGGAAGCAATGGGATGGCAGCTGGCCATTGAACATCAGCTTTATTTACCAACCGATGAGGGTTTGCAGCGAATGACCGATGGTGAATGAGAAACGGTACAATTTGCTTTAGACAAGAGGAAGAATTGAGGAAGATGAGGAATGACCTCTTGGGCTACTTGATGAAAAGAATTGTTGGACGGCAATTGTATCTGCTAATGCTCATGTCAGAATCAAGTCTGCCTTTGCTTTACTACACAGTTACAGGTAAAACTCTATTTGATTATGGTTTGTAACCCTAACCTTATTCAACGTGTACCGCTAGTTCTGTCAGTAATAGTCGAGTACACACCGATTATCGTATGAATATGGAATTTCTTTCATGTTTTATATAATACTGAACGATGGGTTCAACAGCTATTTCGCCTAGGTCTGTACGAGAGATAGAGGTAACTACAGTAGCTTTTAACCCCCACAGCATTTCAGCATCGTCAGGGCGATGCTTTTCTCTCCTCGCCTCGCCACAACCACATCTATATATATATATATATATAGAAGTCCACTGAGATGCTTTAGCCCTGTCTAGTTTTGCGTCAGCACTCTCTCTCTCTTCATGTGTAGTCCTACTACCCTCTCCCACATGGCTCGCTCCTTACGTATACTCCTCTCCTCTCCGCATCTCCATCCCTCCCCAACTCCAGCTCTCGCCCACTCACTCATTGACAACGTCGCTCTCCTTCCCTCCCACCTCTTCTCTCGCCTCAGTCCCTCCCCCACAATCCTTCTCTCCTTCCCTCCCTCCCCGCACCCTTATCCCCCTCCCCTCTCTCTCTTCTCCTCTCCAAGTGACTGAAGCAGCAGCATTGAGCCCCCAGGCTTTAGTGGAGCAGCAGAGCAGATACAACTCCTGGGCCCACACTTCTTCTCTAGTTATCGTTCCTTCCTCCCCTGGCCAAAGCTGGACCCCCCCCCCTCCCCCCCATCCCCAGTGGCAGCACGTGTTCCCTCGATGCTGCTGACTGTCTCTGTGTGTTAGATAATAGGTCCTTAGATCACCACCGCGGGCCATTAGATCACCATCTGCCCCATCGCATCACCACACCTCCCTCCCTCTCTCTGATCTCTTGTAATATATCTTTCTCTACCTCTTTCTCTGCCTCTCTCTCCCCTCCCTTATCTATTATACTACCTCTTTCTCCCTTTTCTCTCTCTCTCTCTCTATCTGCGGTGCGTTGTATTGCTGGTTAATCCTAGTCCCACAGCCCCTCCCTAATCCCACTGGGTCCTTTGCCCCGCCCTCTCTGTCCCTGACCTTTCCCTATAATCCCAACATATAGTCTTACGCCCCAGATCGCACACAAGTCAAATTAACACTCTGGATTTTACTGTGTAGCATCTCTCCAGGTCTATATCTGAAAGCCAAGACAAAAAATAAATAAAGACATGCCATCTCCGGTTTACTTCCTGTATCTGCCTGAAGCAGCAGCCTTGTTAAGAGATCAGAAGCAGGTCTATTATTTCCAATGGAAGAGTGAACGTGAACACAGCTTCTGAACCATTCTTTAGCCCCATGGTCTCTGAACTAAATATTGGACCCGATCACCACAAGCCACACAACCTTCCCAATATTTTCATACAAAAATGGCTTTTTTTCAGAGCGAAAAATCAGGAGAAAATAGACTTCATTATCGACCTTTCTCTGTCCCAGCAACACACTTTCACAGAATCTAGCACCAGTAAACATAGGACGTTCGCGAGAATGTTCTGCCGTCAGACGGTGCTCACTTAAGGAAACACGGAGTGAGAGAGTAGCGGAGTGACATGCAGCAAATGGCCCGCGCCGGCTGGGAATCAAACCAAGGACTCGTTTGTCAGGCATTAGAGCCCATGTGGTATGTGTGCCCTAACTATTCGGCTATCAGGTTGCCCACCCCGCCCTTCACCCTCCTCCTGTCTGTGGGGGGGGGGGGGGGGGGGGGGGGTTTCATGGAGCTGTGCAGATCACTGGTCCTTCCCCTGTCTACAGGGCCTGATCCCCGGCTAATCCCGCCTTGACAACGGCAACATGGATATCGATCCCCCCCGCCCCCCCCCCCCACACACACACACACCACTAGCACAGTGGTTCGCTGATCCTCCTATCCATCCTCCCATGCTTTCCAGCCCACCCACATAAGTGCACGCACATACATACAATACGTACAAAACGCTGAGCGATCGAAACAAACGAGGAGCAGAGGTATAGACTATGGATGTGTAGGGGCTCGGCAGAAGAGAGCGGGGATGAAAAGAGGGATAGAGCGAGGCGCCAGGGTTGAATGGAACAGGAGAGAATAGGGGATGGAGGGATAAAACGGGAGAAGCTATAGTTGTTGATGAAGAGGGTAGAAAGAGTGGAATGCGAGAATGAAAAGAGGGATGGACAGATTGGGTGGAGGAAGAGAGAGTGAGAGGGGATGGGTGGATGGATGGATTGGAGAGAGATGCTTCTATACAAACAGGTTCTCCTGACAGGGGAAGCAGGGGCAATGAGCCTCTGATTTATGGAAGTTCCAGGAAGGCCAGGCTATATGTCTGCATTATGGATGACCTGCTAAGCATCCTCCCTGCCATGGTGCTGCTCCCCGTGCAGTGGTGGAAAAAGTACTTGCATGTTTTACTTAAGTAAAAGTATCAATACTGCAATGCAGAAATACTCACAAGTTTTCAAATAAAATGTATGCAAATCTTTTGACAATAGCCGAGCTTGTAGATCGGCTATTTTCAAATGGTCGAAATGTATATAGGGCTGAAGTGGGTAATGTATGTTTTGTAATAATAATCAAAATCTAGAAAGTAACTAGTAAAAGTTTTCAAATATTTGTAGTGGAGTAAAAGTACAATATTTGCGGAGATGCAAGGTTTCTGTCCGACAGCAACGATATAAATCCTCTGCTTCTGGGCCTGCGGCGAGGCTGTTTACGGCAGGAGGGAAGCTGTGTACAGGGAATGACTCGAGGGGTGTTCCCTTCGCCATGATGACTCAGGTCTCAAGTTGCTCTCAGCGTGTGAGAAAAGCCTCTCAAGGGCTTGGAGAAACGCTTGCCTTTTTTTTTATACGTATTCAGAAGTTTTAGGCTTAATCAGTTCATGATTATGAGAGACCAGCAGGGGAGCCAAATTAAACTATTGATCTAATCAACTAAACGCTCATTTATTTTTATCCGTTAGGTGTTACGCAAGAGCAATTTTTCTGATGAAAGATTTTTGTAATCTCTCTCATTCCAGGTAATGGAACCATCGACTTCCCCGAGTTCCTGACCATGATGGCCAGAAAAATGAAGGACACAGACAGCGAGGAGGAGATCCGCGAGGCGTTCCGGGTATTTGACAAGGTAACCCATCTGAATGTTGTCAGTGTGTTGACACAGCGCAGTGACCTTTTTAAATGACAGTGATGTTGTGTCTACTAACCACACCTGTTCTGTACCTTATAACAATTAAATGCATGTTTTTCCATTTTGATGTGACGCTAATTAACTGCTGTGTCATCAGCTAATGCTAAATCAACTAAATAAACAAAGACACATCGCAGCATGATGACCGTTGAGGTGAAATTAGACCATGCCAATGGTCTGGCATAGGCTGGACAAGAGTTACTGCCGAAAAGTGTAGTGTATCAGAATGTACTTGAATGCAGGAAGTTCCAGCTGGCTGGGCACTGCACTTCCTGTCCTTCCGGTTAAGCACTTTGGTCATTTCCCAGGCTTTATCTCCTCATGAGATGGAGATCAAACGAAGAATGAGTTGGTCTTGTGTAGCCCATCTAATTCAACCCCACCATAATTTGACATTATTACAGACCATTTTCCAAATGTTGGTTCGATTTCCAATGAAGCCATTTGGAGAAAATGTGAAATCAAGCCATTAAAGGGAAAATGCTCTATGTTTATGTACGATATATATGGCCGAAGCTGTGAATAGGCAATGACTGGTATGGTCCTTTTATAACCCAACAAACCAGTTATATTATATGCTAAAAGGTCACGACTCTTACTCTACTCAAGCACAAACACCCTCGTCAAATATGCCCAGGCGTTTCTCCAACTTCCTGTTAGCTTAGCACCTGTTGCTATGTCAGTTCATTAACCAAGCTGGTGGGAATTTTTGTATTTCTCACCTTGGCCTGCCTGTGTGTGTGTGTGTCCACCAGGATGGAAATGGCTATATTAGCGCCGCAGAGCTCCGTCACGTCATGACAAACCTGGGGGAGAAGCTAACGGACGAAGAAGTGGACGAGATGATCAGAGAAGCAGACATTGACGGAGATGGACAGGTCAACTACGAAGGTAACGAACGATCCATGGATACAAAAACTGTCTTTTTGAAATGTTTGTATACTGTACACTCATTTTAACCCGCGATGCAGATCGTTTTATGTTCGAGACCGCTGCACTGACTAGTTAACCCATTCAATCCGGGGAACGCATCTCTGTCACTTTCGATTTGTTTGGCTATTCAAAAATAGCAGATATACAAGCTCATGAGCTTGAGCTTGTAGATCTGCTATTTTTGAAAAAGCATGAACATCAAGTGCAAATATTTTCTTTTTTTTAAGCGAACATTTGTAACTCAAATATTTGCTACTGGAACTAAATATTTTGCAAATGTTCACTTTAAAAAAATACATATTCCATGATTTGCACAAATCTTCACGACATTTCTAAAATAGCAGATCTACAAGCTCATAGCTCGGTACTCGGTGCCACGCTATGAGCTTGTAGATCTGCTATTTTTGAATAGCCAAAGAAATCTTTAAAATGACGCAAACAATGCTTCCCCGGTCTTAAAGAGTTAAACTCTGTTATACCGCACATGAAGAGAAAGAGGCTCTTGAATTAGTTTTTCAAAAGGGCGATAGTGAGCCGCAGAGCACAGCCAGCCACGCGTAATATCGACTATTAGATGAAGGCTATAGATGAAGGCTACTAAAGTAGAGATGGGAGAAAGAGACGTCCTTCTGAATTACATCACATTGCCAAGAGCCTTCTGACTCTCTTTCAAACTCCCCTTCTCTCTCTCTCACCCGCCCCCCCCCCCCCCCTATCTTTTTCTCTCAGCACATTACATGAGAGGATACTCTCATTTTCTTGCAGGGCGTTAATATTTGTGAAAGTCTTTTAAGTTATTTGCATAAATGTGCCTGACTTCCATACTCACATTGTACTCATTGATTGATTGAATGTGTGTGTCACTATAGTCACTGCTGTAACAAACCACAATGCAGCAGCTTTTCTTTTCTTTAAAAAAAAAATGAAACGGGCTTAATGAGATGGACACGGAAGCTGTTAGGAAAGGGGACACTAATTAGGACGCGTGTTTCCGAACCTGCTCGAGTTGATTAAAAAATTAACAAAGCATTTAACAATTTAGCAGGTGACTGGCCCTGCTGCCTCTGTCCTAATGTTCTCTTGTCCTGTCTCTCCTTTCTCTCATGTTATCTTTTCTCTCTCCGTGTCTCTCTCTCTCTCTCCTTCTCTCTGTCTGTTTTTGTCTCTGCAGAATTTGTACAGATGATGACTGCGAAGTGAAGCTTGCCTGCCCTGTCCTGTCCCCTCTTAGAAGACGACAAAAAAAGAAAAACAAACAAAAAAAATATCCAAAATGTTTTACTTACCTCTTGGGAAAAAAAAGAAAAATGTTCATTTATTCATACTGTTTCTGTATAGAAAATAATTGAATGTTGAAATATTAAAATATCCTTCTGTCCACACAGGATAAACAAAACAACCAAACAAAAAAAAGAGAAAAATATACAAAAAATATCTGCATGAAAACAATGGTTAGTGATCCTGTCCCCCTTTAATAACCCTCCGAAGATCCGTTTAGCATCAGTACTTAACAACATAAGACTAAACGGTAACAACAAACCCTGTAACTACTACCTTCAAACTGAAGCGTAAGCATTTGGTGAACTCCTTCCAGTTCCCTTTTGCTAGTGGTAAATGTCTGGGCTGGCCATCTCTCTTCAATTCTACTACTACTACTTATTTCTCTGTTTTCTGTTCTCCATGCATGCAGCTTGAGGCCGGAGCACTACCACCCCCCACCCCCCCAGCCCCTCAGACCCCCAAACACCACCCCCACCCTCCCCTTCCCTCCGGGTGACCAGAGCGTGCTGATTCCACTATAAGCTGTCCTCTTGTTGGTTTGGTACAGTTTTTTTTGTATTTGGAGAGGAACCCCCCCCCCCCATAATCCGTTAAGACCAGACGAGAATATAAGCCGGTTCTGACCCAAGCTGGGGGGAAAAAAAGGTGGAATGGGACTTAATTGTATGCTAGATAAAGAGTTTTAAAAAATGTACAAAAAAAATGACATTTTCAAATGTTTGGCATGTAATTTTCTTTTTTTCTTTTTTTTTTAATGTTATTTGGGCAGCCATCTTCTAGTTGTGTGTCCTTTGCCCTGTTAAAAGAGGGGGCGGGGCTTCAAGAGTCTTATGGTGAACTTTTCTTTCTTTTATTTTTCTTTCTTTTTTTTTGCTGAGATGGAGTGTCCTCTTTCTGGCAAGAGAGAATCACTGGCCTTCACTTATTCTATTTTTTTTTCTTTTTTCTTTTCTTCTGTTTCTCGACTCGGATGCGAGCATAGCGAGGAGGTGCGCCGCGTACCGCAGTGCACACACTGTAACGGTCTCGGTGCACGGCCATCGCGACCGCTCGCCCGAGTTCAGTTTACATTCATTCCAAGTTGTACATGCTAGTCCTTATTTTAATTTTTTTTTTTTTTCAAATAAAAAGACCATAAACTTTATATACCGTGTCTGTCTGTATGTTATATGTTTAGTCTAACTTAAGCATCATGTCTAGTCCATTTACACGTGGGGCCGATTCTAAAAACTGTTTCCGGAAGAAGAAAACAAGTTTCTATATATCGTCGTTGTCGGGTGGAAAACTTGTCTAAAACTGTTACTTTATTTATTATATTTTTAAAATAGTGAAAATAGCAGATCTACAAGAGATCTGCTATTTTCACTACTTTTGTGTGACACGACACTTTTGTATGATGTAGGATTAATTTCCGGGAAAAAAGGTTGAAACATGAGATACAAGGTTTCTGCCCCACAGCAAAGATATGTGAATGGGCTGTTATGGGTGTTATTATACATGCAGTGGTCAGCCGAGGGCTTTACTGTATAATCCGTTGCGTGCAGTGTCATGCACCCTGAAAATAGCAGATCTACAAGCTCACATCGTGTTATGGCGTGACGGGTTCTGGAGCTTGTAGATCTGCTATTTCCGGTGCATGCCACCGGCGCACGACCAAAGTGTAAATCGGGGCTTCACTCACTGTGGATAATGTTCAGCTCAGCAAGTGACAGTGGGATGATGGGAGCAGCAGGAGAGAGAGAGCACTGTTTGCTCTCTCGCTGATCCGTGGATATACATACACAACAGTGACACTTATCCAGCTCTCCCAAGACCCAGCTGGTTGCTAAGCAACAGGAGCATACTGTAACTGGGGTGTATGGAGGGGGCAAAAAAAAAGACAAGTGGGAGTTTGAATAAACCCTCCTGCTGCCGGTGATGACTCCATGTTTGCTTGTGCTTCTCCTAGTAAGGCAAACCAGGCTATATACTGAGTCGACGGCACTGTTGATGCCAAAGGCATTGATCCAAAGGCATTGGATCCAACATGCACCTTTAACCCATTAAGACCGGGAACGCATCGGTGTCATTTTTTGATTTCTTTGGCTATACAAAAATCGGTAAAAATGTGTGCAAATCTTTGAATACATATATTTTTTTAAAGTGTTACGATTTAGAAAACATTTTTAGAATCGGGCTCCGGTCTTAATGGGTTAACAGGGGGAGTTGAGCAGATCTAGTCGTAGGCTCAGTACCATCACTATGCTACATAAAGGTCTAAAAAGTCTTGTAACTTTGGCACATTGTTTGACCATATTTGGGCAGGGATTTAACCAAGCTTGGAATGGAAGTATGGAAAGTGTCCACGCGTGACACACTGTCTTAAGTTTGACTTACTGTAAAGCTATCCATCATGTACACATAATACTTACTGCACATAAACAGTACATGGCATTTAGAGGGAGGCAATGGATCCCGGACACCAATCCTCATTAACACCGCGTTGAACAAGTGTAGAAAGGTGTCCACTAATCACTCGGTGACCACCATGGGGATCAGGGAGGGTAGGGGATGCCTTATTAGCTAAAAACAGTTCACTGCTTATGTGTGAATGGTGGTACTTCACACTTCTACTTGCCTTGTGGTCAGCACTCAGCACTACCTCAACAATGGTGTGCATTTCTCCCCCCCACCCCTCCCCTCCCCCCATCCTGTGAGAGAGAGAGAGCAGCCGCACACTCATAGCTCTGATGTAAAAATACAGACTGATTTATATAATAGCGAAGTTTCGACAGCGTTCTTAATCGGGCTTAAAAACAGCATGAATAGCAGATTTACAACGCACAGCGATGTGTCACTTTTTGAACATTTTTGTCTATGATGCAATTTACAATTAAGTCATTTTTTAGCATGACGCTCTTATCCAGAGCAGCTTACAATAAGCAAGTTAGTCACATACAGTAGAATGCAGATAGACAGTGAGTCAATGATGACATTCCCAAATAATTAAGGTTGAAAGTGGTGCCTACTGCCACCATTACACAGGTGGTCAAACGGACACAAGAAGAGTGGGAACCTCGATGTGCAATTGGCTATTTTGTCCAAAATGCAAAAAATATATATTTGAAAAATATTGCGTTAGATCACGTATTTTAATAGTTTTTTTTTTTTTTGAGATCTGACGTTCATAGTGACACAACACTATGAACGTCAGAACATACATACATACATACATACTTTAAAAAAAGGGAATTCTCGCTAGACGAGATTGATATCTCGAGATTGAAATCTCGTTTAGCGAGACTTCCGATATTTTTTTTGTTAGTGTTCTGTCACTATGAACGTCAGATCTCACCAAAAATTAATGGTTTCTACTGTACCATTCATCCTAAGATATAACATCATAGAAAACTTTAGAAAACCGTGGTCCAAAATGTTTGACCCTTAAAGGGCAAGACCACTTTGGTAGAGGTTTGGGTTTTGTAGTTACCTTGCCATGATGTAACTCCAAAGGTTAGAGCAGACAGAGCTGATTCTGACTGTATATAACATCACAAAACCCAGTACTGTTTATATCATGTATATTTACATTACTGAAGACCGTTTCTCAAATGTAATTTTTTTAAACATTTTGGACAAAATTGGCAATTTTACATCGAGGTGCCCACTCTTCCTTAGTGCCCAACTGCCCACTCTTCCTGTTACTAGTCAAACATCACAGAGGTGCCCCAGACCGCTGGCGTAGCGGTCTGACAGCGCGTCGCGGGTTCGAGTCCCGTTCTCTCCCCATCTCTCTCTCCCTCTTTCCTGTCCCAACCCTTCACTTGAAAATCTATCAATAAAAAGGCAGAAAAGCCCCCAAAAATATTGATAAAATAAAATAAAACATCACAGAGGTCTTCTGCATTTAAAAGAAACGAAAACTTTGACCCCAAATCACGTGAATGTTGTCTGGAAAACGTTTTGCCTGTGCTGCATACTCGGTGTGACGCTGGTCGATGTATAGCGTCTGAAATCGCATTCTTCGGTACTTTGCACCTGTTGTCAGGTCATCCAGGATGAGACGGTGTCAGCTAAATTGCCCGATAGTGCCGCAGTTAAATGTTAAGGAGCTCCGGGAGAGAGGCCTGCTGCTGATACCTATATCTGCCCTCAGATCCTCTCACCTCATCTCAGGATCATGACATTAGCCACCCCACAGCTGCACTGCATGTACCCACACACACACATACATACATACATACTTACTGTATGCACAGACACACATACACGTCTATGAAGAGACACATACACTACTGTGAAGAGACACATACACTCCTGTGAACATGAAGACACACATACACTCCTGTGAACATGAAGACACACATACACTCAACACTCCTATGCAAACACATTCTCAAAAGCCTCTCAGTCAGCCTTGTTCACTCCCTTGCACACATACAGCGCACACCTACAAAAAACACAATTTCAAACATATGATCTCATTTACTCACACGTGTAATGTGTACATTTAGCCACTCAGTCACTCATACGTGGTGCCACCGAGAGTTACGGTCCAGTGGTTCTCAAAAGGGTTTTTTTTTTTTTTTAAACAGAAATCTCTTCTGGGGGGTCCCTGGCACAAACATTTTCAGATGGGGGTCCGAGGCCAAATACATATCATTTTGGGGGTCTTTGACATGAAAAAGTTTGAGAAGAAGTTTGAGAGAATGACATACACTCCCAGGGTTGAATGAAAGTTAAACACTCAGGGATCTGACAGTGCAGAAACCACGCTACAAAACCCAACACGGCAGACCGGGCAAATCAGAGCCAAGCCCAAACACTCCCTGCCAGCCAGCCAGCCAGCCAGCCAGTCCCAGCAGAGCAAGGTTATTATAAATAGTTTTTTATTTTGTTTTGACTTTATTTTTTCAATTTGTTAGTTTTTATTAGTTTTTAAAGTGGGTTTGCTTGTTTGGTTTATTATTATTTTTAGTAGTTTTTATCATTGTAATATGGAATAGCCGGGGGGCGAGATTCAACAAGGTCAGAAAAACTGCAAAGAAATTGCAGATGTACAAGCCCACAACACGTCACATGACGCGTTGTGAGCTTGTAGATCTGATATTTTTGAATGTTTTTGACCAAGTCTAAAACTAAGGACTAAGGATTTTCTCAATTATTTGTATTAGTTTCAGTTAGTTTTGTAAACACAATACAGTTTCATTTAGTTCGTAAAAAAAAAAAAATCTTGTTTTTATTTCAGTTGTCAATTCTAATTGTGTTTGCTTTAGTTAACTAAATGCCTGCAGCAAAGGAAGGGAGCATGCTGCAGATAGAGAGGGTGGAGGGCTGGGACCCCTCCTCCCCATCCCCTCCCCTCGGGGTAGGAAGGGATACCTGAGCACCCTGGGGGTTAAATTAAGCACATCAATATTTCACGTGTAAATGAAGCAGTACACTGTGGAGGCAGTAAGGCGAGAAGGATTGAGCAGGCCGAGAGACGGGGCCCGATCATGTATCACCGCCTCTGGAAAGATCTGACACACGTTCGAGACGGAGACGGGCCCCTGTGAATTACGGCGGGAGAGTGTGTGTGCAGGAAATATGTACAGTATGTGTATTAGGGGCTGCAACAGTTGATATGTCAGAAAGGGGTTAGAGAATCCCCTCATGTCTGGGAATTCCCTTATATATATCGTCTCTGTCGGGTGGAAACCCCATGTGTCCAAAACTGTTACTTTTCAAGATTCAAATTCAAAAATAGCAAAAGTAGCAGATCTACAAGCTCAAAGCGCGTCGCGTCACGTTTCGAGCTTGATGCTTTTGTGCGACGCTGCAGCATGATCAAGTAGGGTGTTCATTTTACGAACAAACTCTAAAAAGTTAGAGTATGGAGATAAGAGGTTTCTGCCCAACAGCAACGATATGAATGACGTATGATGTGGTCATCGCCTGAGGGCCACCCTATAGCATAATAGCTACAGGCAATGATAGAACAGTGTCAGATTCATTAATATCCACACTAAAGAGGCAATGAGGAAGACCGACTCTGACAAGTTAAGTAAGATTCTAAGACCTTATAAACCCAACCGACTCAACTCTGTCCCGCCATTGATTACTTGGGTCTCGGGCCCCCATTAATCTGCCTCTAAGGCGCTAGGCCGGATTTAGGGAAGATCCACCTTATGAGCGGAATCGCCTTGACCAGACGATACTTGGGACGATTGCTGCCAGTGTTAATATATAAACAGTTCTCCCCGTTAGATAGAACTAATCAATGTAACGGATTATTTAAAAAAAAAAATCAATAATTGATCATTTTATATTTTGGGCATATTATTAAAGGATACAAAAAAATGTACAGCAGTGAAAATAGCCGATCTACCGACACGTGAGCTTGTAAAGTTCAGCTATTTTCCCCATTATTGCATGACATTTCTTAAATGTTAAATGTGCTTCTCGATTAGAAAAGTGATCCATAGAAAAATTGCTAAGAAAATAATCGATGGTTGCAGCAGCCCTATGTACAGTATGTGTGTGAGCGTACGTGCGAGCATGCAACAACATTTATGTGGGTCTGACTAAAAGGGTGTGTACATGAACGCATGAGTCGATATGTGTACGTCTCTCAACCTTTTATAATGTGGTGTGTACAAACAAACACACTGTGTTTGTGTGTGTGTGTGTGTGTGTGTGTGTGTGTGTGTGTGTGTGTGTGTGTGTGTGTGCGCGCGCGCACGTGTGCGTGTTCGTGTGTGTGTGTGTGTGTGTGTGTGTGTGTGTCTGTCGGTGGAGACTAACAGGTCGGTGTAGACATGAGCATGAGATGACCAATAACAGGCATCTATATAGCTGCGCTAATGTGTGTGAATGCATCCGCACACACACACACACACACACACACACACACACACACACACACACACACACACACACACACACACACACACACACACACACACACACACACACACACACACACACACACACACACACACACACACACACACAGTACACACTAGCCTTTGCAGAAGGCCCACATCATGCACCTGTCTTGTATTTGTCCCGCAGTGGTGCTGTAACCTTTCTGGATGTTGTACAACACAACGGGACAGACATACTGGAACACAACACTGCTTTCTCAAATGTCAGGACGTTCCTCGTGCCTCCGGGTGGCTGGAGAGACAACAAAAGAGAGAGAGACGGATTCTCATCCAAAATGAAGGCAGTGAAGCCAAGCTAGCAGTAAAATGCTAAAGAAGAAATTAGATTTTTTACGGGCAGGCACACGCACACACACACACACACACACACACACACACACACGCGTACATGCACACACACACACAGACATGCACATGCACGCCACACACACACATATTGTGTTTAATGACTGTCTGGGACGCTTTTCTCGTTTGATCTTCTTCTCTAACACCCCCTGCACACACGCACACTCACACGCGCACACGCGCACACACACACACACACACACACGCACACACGCGCGCACACCCGTTCCCAGGCTTTATTCCCGCTGAAATATTTATGCATAGGTAGCAATAAGAGACACCTAACAGTAATTAGGTTGTATGGATTTAGCCATAATGTCTCTTGCAGCCCGGTGGCTTATTAGTGTCAGGGCCGTGGAGGGTCGTTCACGTCTCCCTCCATGTTGTGCTAATGATGACTATGGGCTGATGGTGGAGCTGAGCACTGCAGGGGGGCTCTGCTGCTGCATTGCAGCGAGTCCCCCCACCCCCCCCCTCCTCCTCCCCCCTCCTCCCCGCCCGCGCTCCCCAAACACCTCCTTATACCCATCCTATTTCAACCCATCCAGTCCCAGGCCAACCCCAGCTAGATGGCAGGATATACCTCCTTAAATCAACTCCGTGCCTTTTCAATTACTGGGAGCAGTGTTGCTCTCACTAACCCCCCCCCCCCTTTCTCTCTCTCTCTCTCTCCCCAGCCCCCCCTCTCTCTCTCTCTCTCTCTCTAATAGCTCCATCTCTCTCTTTTTTTTAAAAATCTTCTTCTCTTGCTAACCAGTGTTGCCAGGTCTGCTTATTATTTTTTCCTCCAAGCTCCTCCAAGCTCACAACGTGTCACGATGTGACGCGTTGTGAGCTTGTAGATCTGCTATTTTCAAATACCCGATGTGTACAGTATAGGTTTAAAGTGCTCATGTGGCCCATAATCGCTTCTTTTGGGCTTGTTTTCCTAGACCTGGTTGCTTGTTTCTCTCACAGAATCTGGCAACACTGTTGCTAACTCTCTCTCCGTCACTCTCACTCTCACTTTCTTTCTCTCTCCTCATTAACTTGTTCTCTCTCTCTCTACTGACTGTGTCATTCGACTTACGTTGCATTTTCATCTTTATGGACTCCCATCACTCTTCTTTTCTTTTTCTTTACCCGCCTTCCCCCCATCCCACCACCACCAGCTCCCTTTATGGCGCATCAGTGTCACTGTCTTTGGGCTTATTTCTCATCACAGACGCACCACACACACACACACACACACACACACACACACACACACACACACTCCGCCCCCATTTACCCAGAAGAATACACCCATCTATCTTTGATTGTTGTGAAATATTATGTTGTTGTCACGACGACGACAGTTGGCGCCACCTCCCTGAACCTCATGCAGTATTCAGCGGTGATGACATAAGACTGACGCTGATGAAAAGGACAAACAGGCACCTTCGTTGGTAGTAGGAGTAGTAGCCCCCCGATCCCGTGCCGAGCCCTGTGAGTTCACCCCAAGTCGACCGAACCGTGCCACTGTTTGTGACCCGGCACTCTGAGACCGAAATGTCAACACCGCCAGGGACAGGGGCTCTCCACTCCCGTGGGGTGGCGGCGAGGCACGAGGACATTTTCCATGTGTAAACGGGACCTGTGCTGTACCGTGGGGCCCAGTATACCTGCACTGTGGGGCCCACCCCACCTGCCTCGCGGGGGCCACCACCTGCACTGTGGGGCACCGTTCACCTTCGGTGCAGAGCTTCCATTCTGCTGTGCTAAACCCTTTCTTTGAAAGCGGCATATTGTCTGGGCTGGGGCCGGAATGGGAGACATTGTCAATGTAATACTGAGAGGGCCAGTAAAGCATGCCGTGCATGCTTGGAGGGCTTTACCGGACAACCCTCGTTTTACAACACACACACACACACACATTCATACATGCAATGGAGATATACACATATACACACATTCTCACATAAACAATCACTCACATGCGCTTACAAAACACTCTCCCACACAAGTGACTTAGGCAGTAGATTGCATCAGTGTCAGCAGTGCTTCCATATAGGAATACAGCACCAGAGAGAGAGAGAGAGAGAGAGAGAGAGAGAGAGAGAGAGAGAGAGAGAGAGAGAGAGAGAGGGAGAGAGACAGGAGCAACCGGGACAGATACAATTTAAATTCAATAAACTCTGCACTGTTTTGAATAGCCTATCCCTATGAAGGAAATAACATGCGCGCACGCACGCACGCACGCGCGCACACACTCACTCCACCTCCATTTAAAACCAAATGTGACATTGACCCCTCTCTCTGAACAGAAGGGACAATTGTGCTAGGTGTGCCACATGTCTATCCATAGCTGTCACAGTTAATCCTGCTGTCCATTTCTCAATGAGTGGCTTGTACAGGGACCGCCAGCATTGTATCCTTTTGTTTTGGGGTAAATATGTCATAATACATCAGTCCACCTCCATGCCTTCATCCCTGCTAAGGAGCGTAAATGTGACACTTTAATGCATAATATAGGCCTACGCCACTTTCTTACCATCTCAAACTGCCCAGGCTCAATTTCTAACATTCAGATCCTATTAGAGACATACTATAATTGACAAGATTATCTTGACACCATTATCTCAGCTTTAGATCAAAATTAAATATTGCTTTTGTTCATGCAGGACAATACGCCCCAGCTGTACTGAAGAGCCTAAAATGCAGGACGTTGAATGGAACAAAATTGGAATTACTTGCATGTAACCTGCATATAGTCTCTGTCGGGTGGAAACCTCCAAAACGGTTCAGGATTCAAATTCAAAAGCATCAAAAGTAGCAGATCTGCAAGCTCAAAACGTGTCGCTTCGCGCCGCGTTTCAAGCTTGCAGATGAACTACTTTGGATGCTTTTGTTTGACGCTGTATAGTGTGATCAAGTACGGAATTAATTTACAAAAAAACACAAAAAGTTAGAATATGGAGATAGGAGGTTTCTGCCCGACAACAACGATATGCACACACAGTCTCAAGGTTTACAAATATTTAGTCCATGGCTATGGCTCCATCCTACACTGATCCCTGCTATACCCCAGTGATGCCACACTCACCACTGCTGCTGGCAAAGGTTTGGCTCCACCACCCCAGCCTCCACCTTCATTGCATGGCTCAAAATGTTTTACTGAAACAAAATGTTTTACGTGCTTTGGGCCCACTCTTGCTCTGCATCACGCTCCCTGTTTTAGCCTTTCATGCGCTGCTTACTAATTCAGGGAGCATCTTAGGAGTGGAGTCATCAGCGGCAAGTAAAGCTGTATTCCATTTGATACAATAGATGGTTAAATCTACGACAATAGTGTTCCTGACAGAACTACTGTCGCTATTTGTGTTAGAAATCACATTCACTCACTAAACAAGGAGAACAGAGCACAGCCATACACCCCTGCACTGAAACTTGTTCCATTGCTGAGAAAATACTGATCCTCCCACCATTAGCCCCGGTCCACCTTATTTTCCAAATCACGTTGTGTTTCCTGATGGAAAACAACATCAAATTGATTTCCGCTGATATAATGAAAATACATAAAACCCTCTCCTGTCTATCCCTCCCGCCATTAACATTCAAGGGCCAACCTCTGCATTCAGTATGTACTGTAGGCTAGATTAAAGATGGGACAGAGAAAAACAGTCAACAACAGAAACGGGCACGAGAACAAAGGCACCCTGACCCTGCTATGCATGATCATTGTTTACTTATTTATGTTCTTCCTTTTTGCAGTGCTCCCTTTCCTGATAAGCCAACAGACTGGAGCAAGCTTCCTCGGGGCAGTTACATGCTTTGTCAATAACAAAACAATAAACACGTTTTTCACCCATCTAGTATATCCAGCCCTAATGCTTTTATGAAAATGTCATCATTTTCATATTTAGTTTGAATGAATTCTTCATGAATTCATGAATAATCTTTCACTTTTATAGATTTTCCAAATGTTTCACACAAACAATTGTTTATTTCATCCAACGTGTACATGTGATTCCTATCACCATTCTGACTCGGAATCATTCCGTTTCATAATATTCATCATCGTTTCCCTGACCCTTATTGGGGTGATCGGGTAATGCCTGGCTACCACAGTGCAGATATAACCAATTTTCGATTGGCTCAGCCATCTCCGCTCCTGGTGAGCTCTCAGCCTTGGCCATGTCATCCACCCCAACATGACCTGGAGCCAGGGGTGTGTTTAACATTGATGACTTCTGGTTCTAAACAGGCTTGATCATTTCCTGAAGCGCTGCAGCTCTCGCTTAACCCGTTAAAACCGGTAAAGCATCTGGGTCATTTCAGATTTTAGCTATATAAACCATGGATTTAGAACAGTGGTTCTCAATAATAGCAGATATACAAGCTCACAGCGTGTCACTTCGT
Source organism: Gymnoscopelus microlampas (assembly GCF_963454915.1). NCBI lineage: Eukaryota > Metazoa > Chordata > Actinopteri > Myctophiformes > Myctophidae > Gymnoscopelus > Gymnoscopelus microlampas. Next base: position 16,686,162 of record NC_139953.1, read on the forward strand.
GCCGCTCTGCGAGCTTGTACATCTGCTATTCTTGAACATTTTTGAAAAATCTTGAAAGTGTTTGAAAAATGTTTTCTTAACACAAATCTTCTCTTCTGGGGGGTAGCCTACCTGGCACAAACATTTTCAGATGGGGGTCCGCGGCCAAATACATATCATTTTGGGGGTCCTTGGCACAAAAACATTTGAAAACTACTGATTTAGAAGGCATTTATAGAATCAGCCTCAGGTATTAATGGGTTAAGTGCTTCATTGCGGATGAATGGGGGAACACTGCACACTGTGACTGTGGTGGATGGGACAGCCGACAGTGAAATCTGTACATACACACACCATTAATAAAAATGCCACTCGCAAACAATTGATTGACGTAGCTTTCAGGAACACAATACCCTGGGCACGAGAGACAGAGATGGCATCTGCCGAGTATACGCCACCCCTCCCAAAACACCTTAAAGGCATAGTTCACCCAAAAAATGACTTTGTTTCTATTGATTAGTCACCCCATGGAGACTTGAATTCATGGATATTGTTTCGTTTTTGTCGCATTCCTAAGCCAATAATTTGATGACCAGCGGACCGGAAGGCAGCGGTTCCAGTATAGGAGACACAAAGGAGACTCTTTGTGTCTCCAACCGGAACCGTTGCCGGTCATCAAATTATTGGCTTAGGGAATGCGACAAAAATTAAATCCATGAATTCAAGTCTCTCCATGGGGTGACTAATCGATAGAAAAAAAGTCATTTTGGGGGTGAACTATCCCTTTAGTGGTCGAACAAAAAAACTGCAACAAATGCCGCACAATCAACACTCAATCATAAGATGGAAGAAAACTAAGTTTAAATTTTGATTTCTCAGCAAACAGTCACTCACCAAACACCAAAGACTGTGCTCATACACCCAACTCCCAGCATGCAACAGAGAGAGAGAGATAGACAGAGGGAGATAAGAGAGACAGAGAGAGGGAGAAAGAGAGAGCAATGCAGTGGAAGTAATACAATGAGAGATGCAGTGAGGGAAGAACAAGTCAACGAGGGCAAACGAGGCAGATGGAGAGAGAGGTATAGATAGAGGAGGGGGGGGTGAGGAGACTGAGGAGAGAGTGGGGGAGAAAGTGCTGAGTAGGGGTTCTCCTGCTAGGGATTTCCTTCCTCTAATGTATTCCCCCTTTTTGTTGTCTTTACCGCAACGTAATCTTTCCTGGGCTCCACACAATACTGTGTGTGTGTGTGTGTGTGTGCGCGCGCGCGCGCGTGCGTGCGTGCGTGCGTGCGTGTGTGTGTGTGTGTGTCTGTGTGTGTGTGTGTGTCCTGCTCTGTCCTCTTCTTCTACAGACGGGTAGTAACCTGGCACAGAAAAATGTGTGTGTGTGTGTGTGTGTGTGTGTGTGTGTGTGTGTGTGTGTGTGAGAGAGAGAGAGGGGGGGGGGGGGGGGGGGGGGGGGCGAAGTTTCGGGTGAAATAAGGGCATCACAAGGGGAGGGAGAGAGTTAAGCGGGGCAGTCTTGCAGAGGCAATGCAGAGGCAAAAGAATGCAAATGCAACATAATGCAGTGGTGCCAGTAGACACTGCAGATGTGACAGGACAAGGACATCCAACAGAGTACAATTCCACCCGTAGCACCTTAGCAACAATATGATGTATGATGGACAATGTGACATGAAGTATGATAGACATGTATAATGATGTATGATAGTCATTATATAAAGTATGATGGACATGTGGTATGAATTATGATGTATGATGAACGAAGTACGAGATACACTACGCTTGAGATAGGTAATCCATCACAGTGAACTTAATGGCACCTTTTCTTTTGTTTCTCCATGCATTTTAATGCGTTTTTATGTGTGTATTGATTTGAAAAGCCTAGTCTAAAATAGTCCCCGGAGAAAAGCCTGATTTACGAATGAAAATCAAACATCCATAACTTATTTACTGCACACATTCTATGCACCAAATTCAATTCAATTCAATTCGGGCGAGTGCCCACACCAAGAAGGATTATGCACAAAATAATAATGTGCATACATTTTCATAAGATATACAAACCGCTGTATGAGGATTTGGACTCTCACATGAAACACTTTTCAAGGATGGCCCTTTTCACCTACAGTACAAATCATTGCAAAACTACGGCACACCCTGGCTCAACCAGATGCAGAAGAACTAATCCACACATTTGTTACCTCCAGGCTGGATTATTGCAATTCCTTATCAGGTCCACTCAAAAATCTCTAAAGTCTCCAGTTGGAGTGCTGCCGCACATATATACAGTATTTCTTCCACATTAGCTTCTCTGCACTGGCTCCTTATAAAGGGGAATGTAATTTAAAATCCTTTGCAACTACAAAGCCCTTAAAGGTCAGGCAGACCGCGATTGTACCCTATTACACCCAACTCATGCTCACAGAATTCAAGCCTACTTGTGGTTCCTAGAATCTCCAAAAGTAGATAGTAAGGCAGAACCTTCAACTGTGGCTCCTCTCCAGTGGAACCATCTCCAAGTTTCCTCTCTACATTTGAGAGCAGACTTAAAGGTGTCATGACATGCTGGTTTACAAAACATTAAAAGTGTTTATCATGGTCCTTCCAACGTGTATTAAAAGGTTTTAACTGAAGAATCCACTCCAGTGAGCCATGACAGGTTTTTTTCTTTCTGTGTTCTGAGGCCTTTTCAACTGCAATGAAAAAAAAAAATACCTATTTGCCTGCGGGTGTCGCTGTTGAGGGATTTTGCCTGTCAATCATCACCTCTGTTCTGCCCCCCCCAAAGGAGAAGGATAGGGGAGGGGAGGGGCGGAGAGGAGAGGGGGCGGGATTAATGGACTATGACATCAAAGTCCACGGGCCAATCACAGCACCTTTCTGAGCCTAATTATTCAGAAAACCCCAGACCACAGAAAATCCACTGAATGTTCAAAGTTCCATTTTTTTGTGTCTGTAATTGAGGTCAGAAAACCCCCAAAAAATAAAAATAAAATAGAAATATGATGTCATGAAACCTTGCATATAAGCTTACAAGCTGAGGACTCAATCGTACAGTAGTTTTACTGCTATAGGCTTAGATTACCAGGGCACGCAGCCTCTCCCTCTCTATCTGTACACATTCATGTCCCATCAATGCATATGTTATTAACTTCACTACTTCCCCAGAGTTGTTCTGCTTTCTCATCTTACAGGCTTGCAGATGTTCTTGGACTTGCATGTATCATGATTACAGATAGGGCTGTCACGATTATGACATTTTGCTTGCGTTTCTGTTTGAAAATTGCAACATTATGAATAAAAAATACATTTCTGTTTGGCTTTTAGGCTTCATAAGCCTAAAAGGTGCACAGGGCAGATATGACAAATAACTTACATAATTGAATAACTTTATATATTTTTTTAAAAACATGAAAAATGGATGGATCTACAAGCTCAAAACGCATCACGATGTGGCACGTTTTCAGCTTGTAGATCTGCTATTTCCATTCCGTTTGAAAATGTTTGAAAAAAAATTTCAGCAGGTTAATGATTATGACGATTATGCAAAAAAAAAGAAGAAGCAATTATCTCAAATAATTGCAATTAGGCAATTATGTAGTAATTGTGACAGGCCTAATTACAGATTGCGGATTGAGCGCTTCCATGGACTATGACTGTGGCACATTATTCTAGTTATTGTTTATTGTACACCTCTGTCTTTCTCTCCTGCCCTCGCTCCCTTCCTCTCTGTCTCTGTCTCTCTCTCAACCCAACAGGTCAAGGCAAATGGCCGCCCACCCAGAGCCATGTTCTGCATGAGGTTTCTTTCTTCCCATTAAAGGGGAGTTATTCCTTGCCACCATCATCAAGTGCTTGCTCATGGGTCACTGTGAATCAGAGTATGGTCTTTACCTGCTCTATATGTAAAGTGTCATGAGATACTGTGTACATTTTGTTTTGCGATTTGGTGCTACATAGCCTAAATAAAACTGAGTTGATATTAACATAATAATACTGTAAAGTATGAAGGACATGTCATATGTAACTATGACGGATGTCTAATATAAAGTATGGACATGTAATATGGAGTACGATGTGTCGATAAAATGCATCAAGAGAATCTGCTGCTCTGAGCTTACACTCTTCTTCCTGTCCCAGACAGTAAAACGGAGATGCACAGGACTGAATGAACACACACACACACACACACACACACACACACACACACACACACACACACACACACACACACACACACACACACACACACACACACACACACACACACACACACACACACACACACACACACACACACACACACTACACGGACCACACTAATGTACAACATGCACACTGATGCTCAATTATTCAAAGTCAATGTACGCAACGTCTGACAAAACAAAACACAACGGCTCAAATGTACCGTGGCACAAAAGAAGTCATTACTATGGATAGGCCGGCGTCGGGAGTAATACGGGCCCAGTGATAGGACATTGACGTACCGCAGAGTAATACAATTTTCAAAGGTAATCTGGTTTCCAGATTGTTTTTGCGTGCGTGCGGGCGGGGAGTCGCAACGCTTTTTCCCGCTCCTCTCTACCGGCCAGCGAGCCTGGAAAATGTTCCCTTAAATGTTAATGTCCTCCTTTTCTGATTTAATAATTCAATAAAGCTAAACTTAAAATGGTTCTGCGTGCTCTCTGGGCTGCCAGGAGCAATTCAATTAGCCAGATGTGTCGTGACTTATGATTTTCGTCATGAATTATGTGCAATTTATGCTTAGCTCCATTATTTATATAGAAGATATATCGTTTGTTTGTATATCCCTCCTTTAAAAGCCCACATAAACTGTCTGTCTCGTTCTGCCTCACTGTCTGTTGTTTCGCCGGCTCTGACAGTATGTTACATCTTAGTGGCAAGGAAGGCCATGCAATCAGCTAACTCAGAGCTTTTCTGTGACTAGCTGTGATGAGCTGCTGTAAAAAAAAAAAAAAAAAAAAACATGTTGTCAAGAGGTTGGTTGCAAAAGGCGGACAAAGGGAGAGGTTGAGAAAGAAAGACAGAGAGACAGAAATATAACGGGGGAGTGACGGAGTGAGTGGATTGAGGTTCCTCGGGACTTGCATAATATTCTGTGTGAAAGGTGCTGACAGGCAACAGGGGCGTTAAAAGGGCAGCACATTCATTCCCAGGAGGGGACGGTGCTGGTCAGCCACCCCCAGCCAACGGGAAGAGCGCTCAGGCTAATCCCGAAATGAGATGGATGACAGAGAGCCAACTGTCAGCAAGTGACAATGGCCTCGCACTCCACACCACCCGCAGATAGGACAACATCACACAATGGCACCACCCTGCACGGGACATGTGTCACGTATGAAACCGTAGGCCCGGGACGGCAATGGAAAGAGAAAGAGAGAAGGGGACGACGGCAGATGAGGGATAGGGGGAAGATGGGCCGCTAGACAGAATACTAGACAATGCCTCTTACGTGACCTTGTGGGATAACAAATATATGATCAATTATTCATAATTTATTCATAGGTGTCCTCGTACATGCAATCATGCGGACTTGTCACACGGCCTGGACGACGTGGGGCTGTGATGAAGAGGAGAGCGCAGGACTTTATGACGTTATATGTATACATGCAGGGCAATACACTGGACCATTTAAATGGTATTGTAAACGATTGACTTCATTTTCATAAGGATGAGGTGAACGGTGATAGACTGCCTGCTATGTTAGCACAAATGCATAATGTGCAAGTTCACATGCCACACACACACACACACACACACACACACACAAATATGCATGCTTGTGTATATCCGGGATACATACATGTGTGTGTGTGTGTGTGTGTGTGTGTGTGTGTGTGTGTGTGTGTGTGTGTGTGTGTGTGTGTGTGTGTGTGTGTGTGTGTGTGTGTGTGTGTGTGTGTGTTTGATTGATGCGCGTCATCACAGCAGCGAGGCTGATATGAGTATGTGACAGCATGCTTGCGTGGTATATAGGTATGACTGTCTGTATGCATGCTCATGACGTACGTATATACAGCAGCAAGGCTATATTCAGTGTGCATGCTTGTTTATGCATGCACGCGTGTGTGTGCGTGTGTATGTGTGTGTGTGTGTGTGTGTGTGCGTGTGTATGTATGTGTGTGTAATGTATGCGTGTTCAAGTGAGACCACAGCAGCCAGGCTCATCAAGTCGTAGATGTGTGTAAGCATGTTTTATTTACAGTACATGAACATATACAGTATATAGTATGTACAGTATACTGTGTGTGTGTGTGTGTGTGTGTCTGTGTGTGTGTGTGTGTGTGTGTGTGTGTGTGCGTGTGTTAGGCTGATGAGCAGCAGTGTCCTCTATGCTGCTGCACCCACACGCAGGCCTAGTCACCAGGTGGGCGGCCAGAAGTCCACTCTCATTGGCCGCCCAGCTCACTGGAAACTGAGATAAGGTGGCCTACCCGGCCAAAACGAGATTATTTTCATCTCCTCATCTCCCCACACACTCACCAGTCCCTACCGCGTCCGCGACTATAAGTGGAGTCTGATTCAGAACGGGGGGAGAGAGAGAGACAGAGGGAGAGAGAAGAGAGACACCTTGATATACAGTATACAATATAGTTATTGAATCATCCTACTCCTTCAGTTGAGTCACTATATCGTATTGAAAAATATGTTGAAATGTGTTGAGCTCAACCTGACTGAGTCATCTCTGGTGCTCGGTTTAAGTAAAATGTACCATTTCCTACAGCGTAAAAGAACTATGAGCACTCGTTGTTAATATGATACATTTATAGTTCCATTTATAGTTCATTTATAGTACATTTAAAGTCACACGCACACGCGCACACACACACACACACACACACACACACACACACACACACACACACACACACACACACACACACACACACACACACACACACACACACACACACACACACACACACACACACACACACACACACACACACACACACACACACACAGTGAATTTGAGAAATCAGTTCATATAACTTTATCCGATCAGGAGAGAGAACTCACATGATAGGGTTAGGAACACTATCAAATTTAAGCTGATGAATGGGTCTCCTGTGGTTAGATGAAATTAGCAATATTGCATATTTTCTGTTTACTAAAGAGCTGGAGAGACAGGGAGACCCCTGTTGTTACTGAACAAACACTCTCTAGCACTAGCAGTGATTAATATCAGAACCAGACAATATAGTCTCATGTCATGGTGTAGATACAGTACAATTTTGGTACACTGTATTGCCTGGCCCTAATTGAACAGAATGCTTAACAAACCAATCTGTACTCAAACCAGGAGTTTACTTTTTTATATGTTAGAATGTTCAGGTTTCATACATATTCATAGAAAGATATGAATAGGAATGTATTTTAGCTTAATCTATCTATGCAATCAATGATTTTTGAAAATGCACTTTTACTTATCTTTTTTTTCTCCTCATTGTTGCACTAAGGAAATACATTTGTTTCCCCCTGAAAAATGGCTTCAATCAAATGACACAAATGAGTACAAAACAAGTATACGTGTAGCTTTTAACCACAGGTGACTCCAGAGGTCAAATGGTCATCATTATTTACAACGTCCCCATGCTGTTAGGAAGGGACCCTGACTGTTGATTTATTAGTTCTTCTTTCCCTTCCTCACTCTCTTTCTCTCTAATTACCTCATAGCAGACTAACGAGGAGGATTCACTCGTTAAATACAGTACAAACAGTAGCCTTGCCTGCTAATTAGCAGCCTCTACTCTGCCTTTGTTTTCGAAAACACTGACGCACAGAGTGGAGCATCTAATAAAGGCTCAGTGTTAGGTGGCACTCAAACATTAAAAGGGTTGTGCCACCGAACTATCTGCACAGTTTGAGAAGGAAAATATATATGAAAGGCTCATTTGAGTGAGAGTTAAATTCACAAAAGTAAATCAACCACATAAGCCCTTTATACTATACTATACTTTGCGGTACGATGAATAGTGGATAAAAAGCCCCTACAAGCTCACATCAGGTCGACAAGTTGTGAGCGCGTACTACTGAGTAGATCTTATTGTTAAAATAAGTTAAAGGTAGGGTAAGTGATATTTTTGGTTCAAACTAAATGTTTTTTGTAAAAAGGTTAAAGCACATTCTGATAGTAATCATTGTTTGTTCAGTAACAGGAGTCTCCGTCTCTCCAGCTCTTTAATAAACAGTCCTGCTTCTTCCAGTTGAGAAACATTTCAAAAATCAAGTAATTCCTGTCATTCGCAGACCTTGAGAAGGTAATTCATGCCTTCCTTTCCTCAGGCCTAGATTACTGTATTCTGGGCTCAACAAAAAGGCAATCTCTCGTCTCCAACTTGTGAATTCGGCAACTAGACTATTGACTAACTCTAGGAGGCGTGACCGCATCACACCAGTCCTGGCCTTCCTTCACTGGCTGCCGGTGAGTTTCAGAATGGATTTTAAGATTTGACTGACTTTTAAAGCCTTACGAGGTCAGGCTCCCAGTTACATTTTAGACATGCTGGAATCGTATGAGCCTGTGCGAACCTTGGATCCTCAGGCAGGGCTCTCTTGACTGTTGCCCAAACTCGCCTCGTCAGTATGGGTGATCAGGCTCTTGCAGCCCGGACACCTAGACTCTGGAACGCCTTGCCTCGGGACCTATACCAAGGCCTTCTCTTAGATCACTTAGTTTATTGTTTTTATTGTTTTGTTTTATAGTTTTTTCTATTGTTGTTTATCTTACCATCTGTTTTTAAGCTGAATATTTCAGTCTAAACATATAAAAACAAAACAATTAAGCTGAATCATTCTTGGTGTACAGTACTTTATTTTGCCACTGAAGCACCACGTTTCGAAAAGCGCTTTATAAATACAGTTTATTATTATTTGTATTATTACAAACAGAAAATACATTTTCAGGTGGGTTGCAATTTCAGCCAATCAGGAGAGAGTTTATCAGCTTCATTTGTATAGTGTTCCAGTTCCAATTGTTTCAACCTTTAATGAATAAAATGTTATTTTAATATAATATGTTAAGTGTTTCACATCTCTGCAGTGGTTGGAGGTGGTCTCCCTATTCTTCCATTGAAAAATTCTGAACCTGCCTGCCTGTCGGGTAGGACACCTACTGTACTAGTTGACAATATTAATAAAGTTATTTGAAGCACTGGATTGGACACTAGGGGTTCTATCTTGTGCACAACCTTACCCCTTATGCCTACATCTTTGGAACGTTTTACTGTGTTAAAAAATATCTTTAAATAGTTCAAATAGCCGTCTAGGCGTCTACATTGACACGTTGTGAGCTTGTAGATCGGCTATTTGAACTATTTAAAGATGTTTTGGCGCACAATATAGGGCCCCAAATGCGCTGCAATAAAGTTGCAGTTCTGACATCATTGCAATGATCTCTCTCCATCAGAAGAGGGGGGTAACGGACATAAAAGGTACAGATTGTAACTTTAAATCAGACAGATTTAATAATTCGGATCACACAACAATTCTCAGAGGTTTTTGCGTTTTAAAGGGCAAGACCACTTTGGTAGAGGTTTGGTTTGTGTAGTTACCTTGCCATGAAGTAACTCCAAAGGTGGACAAGAAATGAAAAATAATTGCTCCATTAATTAGAAATTGATAATTAAAAATATGCTCCTCATTGACTTACATTGTACACTGAAACAGCTCTCAAATTCACTCTTTTAGCCCATATACGAACACAAACTAAGCTGATTCAGACAATATAGAACATCACCAAACCCAGTACTGTTTATTTTTTTAATAAAAATGTCAACTTCCTGATGATTTTACTATTTGAAGATCCAGATCCGGATCCGCCGATCCAGCCCAGGTTTTCTTTCTAATAAAAATAGCTAAATCAACAGTAAGTTAACATTTTTATTAAAAATAAAAACTGTACTGGGTTTGGTGATGTTCTATATTGTTTGAATCGACTTTGTTTACATTCGTTTACATGCTAAAAGAGCGACTTTGAGAGCTGTTTTACTGTACAATGTAAGTCAATGGGGAGCATATTTTGGAGTTACATCATGGGTAGGTAACTACACAACCCAAACCTCTACCAAAGTGGTCTTGCCCTTTAACTTGTGTCTGACACTTGTGTACATCAGCCAACTGGGGTCAATGCTGTTACACAGTTTTCAATGGTACCACTACAACAGAGGCAATTGCACTCAATGTACGCGGGCATGCACACACAGCAAAATCTCACAAAACTGTCGAAGCGTGCTGTATTTAAGTGACATGCGGAACCTTGTGAATAATGGAAGCACTGTATTTAGCCTGTGTCAAGGACCCAATCTTAGAGAATACCGGCTGCTGGAAGGAAGCCAGCAGGCGAGTGTTAATAGGGTCAAAGGCTAAGTAAACGGATGAGGAAATGTAACTGAAAATACCTCCCTTTCAATATCCCGTTCCTTCGGGCTAGGGAGAGCTTTCTTTTTGTTACAGAGAGTACACCTCTCAGTTATCTGCGTCCTTAACCCGAGCTGTCACACTCCCACACAACCCCACTGTCTTCAAAGTCTCACCAAAACAGAACACAGCACCTGGTGGACCAGGGGTGTGGTGAGGGGGGGGGGTTGTGCAGGGAGCGAAAGAAATGTGCTTCGTGTAGCGTTACCATGGAGACCTGACGAGGTCTTCGGAAAACCTGAGACGGCTGCGGCGGCACGCTTGAAACTCGCCACCGCCGGTCGAACCGTCTCAGGTTTCCATTGAAGGGCCTGGAGGCTCCCAATGGCGGCCAACGGGCCCACGGTGTAGCCGTTGTGTCTGCTGAGTGACAAATGACCCCGGGTCAACTCATTATAGGCAGTGGTGTAGTAGGCATGATGGGGGAGGTATAGTCATCGCCTGGTATAAATGTAGAGCCCTGAATGGTCTGTTAACGAGACACTGGATCCTAAATGATAACAGAGTGTTTATGAGAGTTCACCCGAGACGGGCTGATTAATTATACAGGCGATATGGCCTGGTGAGTGCAGTGGCTGGACCGGTCCGGTCAGTCGGTCAGAGCTCACATCCCTGGTTGGGGGTGGTGAAAGGCCCAGCAGGGTTCTATGCCATAAAATACGTAGTGTAAATTTGGACCCCGTTTCATTTAATCAACAAACTAAGCAGACACCAAGTGAGAGGGAGCAAATAAAATGCTATTTATTCGACAACAAAAATGTTTCCACCTCCAAGTGAGGATATTAAAAAAAAGCTAATTTTGCATTCTGAGATTCATGGAAAAAAGAAACAGCGATGAGACCCTGTAAGCGTAATCAGGTTTATACAATACTGTAGAGCAGTGGTTCCCAAATAGTGTGCAGTGTTATGTTTTGCAAACAAGTCCAGGTGTGCCTTGGGATTCTGTGACAAACAGCGGTGGACAGCAACAAAGTACATTTACTTAAGTACTGTACTGAAGTAAGTTTTAGATCAGCCCTTGTAGATCAGCCCTTTTCAATATTTCTGACTGATATTTTTGGAAAATCAGAATTTTGGGGGAAAATGTCAAAGTTTGAATACAGCAATGCATTGATATTAAAAAGAAAATGTAATTTGTCATTAGTACTTTTGAATACTTCAGTATTTAATTTGAATTTGAATAGTTAAGTATTTTTGGAAGCAGATACTCTATACTTCAACTCTAGTACAAATGTGTACAGGAATATCTCATGGTCACTTGTAACTTGTTTAATCTAACAGAATTCCTCTGAGACCTTTGCATCCTGAGTGAAATCCCCTTTCACCTGACCTTCAGCTAAAACATACTGTCCAGAATATGCTTAGGTCAGTCAAACATTACCAAAAGCCCAGCTGTCCCACCAACTGACCACAAGGATTTGGCCTCGACTACATCAGTCATTTTTTCATTATGCAACAAAGTCGTGTAAATATTTGGGTACATTTGGCCCAGTCTGCAACTTCCACAAACATCTCGTGCACTACCCTACCCCCAATAGTTCAAATTCTTGAGTAGTCATGGAAATACCGGCTTTATCTACCATATAATAATTTATGACAGGTCACCTGATCATTAATTCTGTCACTACTACTGCTCTCCAGTACGGGCATCTGCATCTAAACAGGAACATAAATTGCAACTTGTGCAGAACCGAGCAGCTACACCAGTTCCGGGGGCTGTACACTCAACTCAGGAATCCTATCATTCAAACGCACGTCAGACTATCACATAAAAAGCATGCTGTGCTGTATCCTGACATGACGCAAGCCTAACAACAGGCGCTGTCTCTTTCTAACTCAGTCGGAATATCTGGCACTCAGCTCGGCTAACAGGAGCGCTCGGCCTTATTATCATACCATAACAAGATGTTTGTTACATCAGAGCGCCAGTATTTATAATCGCCTCAAAAGCGGGAGTGAATTCATTTCTATAAAAAGAAGCCCATTGAAATTACTTAGACTTGAAAATGATTGGATAGTCGCAAGTTCCATTAGTGTCCATCCTCCCTCTCTCTCTCTCTCTCTCTCCAAACCCATTAAAGGTGCCTCCATTTAATAATAAAAGCACTATTTTACTACTACGCCCCCTCCCTCTCTGCATCAGCTCACTGGCAGATAAAAGGGAACAGGGACGTTTCTTTACAGAGAGACACGTCGGCCTCTATTCATTTTGCATATCGTCTCTGTCGGGTGGAAACCTTGTATGTCCAAAACTGTTACTTCTCACCATTCAAATTCAAAAACATTAAAAGCAGCAGATCTATAAGCTCTTTCAAGCTTGTGGATCTGCTACTTTTGATGCTTTTGAGTGACGCTGAAGTGTGATCAAGTAGGGCGTTAATTTACCAAAAAACACAAAAATATGGAGACAAGTGTTTCTGCCCGATAGCAACATTATGAATGGACGGACGGACAGACGGACGGACGGACGGACGGACAGACAGATGAATGGATGGATGGATGGATAGATGGGTGAAAGTGTGGCGGGGTGGAGGCAGGGCTCTCTATCTCCATGTACTGTATGTTCCAGTGTGCAGTCTGCAGGCCCTAACTCACACCCTGCGGCGTTGCTGAAGCTCAGTGAAGCTGGCAAATGAAGACGGAGGGAGACCGAAAGAAAGTAACCACCCCCCATCCTCTCTCTCTCTCTCTCTCGACACTCACAAACAAATACACAGTCACACACAAAAACGCACACACACAAAAACGCACGCACACACGCGCATGCACGCACACGCACGCACGCACACACACACACACACACACACACACACACACACACACACACACACACACACACACACACACAGACTTTTGTCTCTATCTTCCCCCCTGTTCATGTTGTGATGGTTACATAAGAGTGAAGAACGCAGGGGGCAGGCTGGGATAAACACGGCCACTGCTGCTGGTCAGGGATTTCTATTTACTTATTCATCAGTAGAGAGCTGAAGGGCTGCTATTCGGTGTAGTCACATGGTGTGGTGCATGTTTGTCATGTTGTGGGGGTGGGGGGGGGGGGCGTTGTGCATTGGAGTGGGAGATCATTAAATGCCAGACAAATAAATCAGGTCAGTGGTATTTATCTAAAGCACACAGCATTAGCATGCGACTCATGATGTTAACCATGTCCTCCCTTCAAACCAGGTTAAGTAATTAGCTTTACTTGCTGTTCTCCTGTTTTGCCCGGGAAATCGGGCAGAGATAGACACTAGCCGAGGCATATGGACTAAGGCAGGGGTCTTCAACGTTTTCAGGCCAAGGACCCCCTAGCTGAGAGAGAGATGAAGCAGGGACCCCCTCTATATTGTATAACATTGTGTTTCAGACCTTTTTTTGTTTACTTGGTCTGCTCTTTTTTCCCTCTACACCTATACCTCTTTGCCAAAAATAGCCGATCTACAAGCTCACAACGCCTCGCAGCGCGAGGCGTTGTGAGCTTGTAGATCTGCTATCTTTGGCTAAAGTTCTCCTCAGAAAAGGGATAAAAAAAAAAATCATATCGCACAAAGATTTGGCGAACCCCCTGTAGTAACTCTGAGGACCCCCTGAGGGTCCCGGACCCCCTGTTGAAGACCCCTGGACTAGGGGATGAAGACAGCATGAGACGGAGAGAAGAAGAGGGAGAAAAACAGAGCACCGCCCAGGAGTTAGTCATGGGCCTCTGCACCTTCCAAAATGGGAGGTTCCAGTCACTCTGCCGGTCTTTGTCATGGGGGATGACATTCCCATGATAGTGGGTCATCAAAAGCTGAACCTGCGACAATAACATTGATTTCGCATCGGCAGGGCGCGGGAAACCCTGCGGGGGGCTCGGCAGGGTCCTTCCTTGAACATCTCTTTCTGGCACAATACGAGGTTCTCATGAATATTCAAGGGGCCCACATACATGGTTTAAGACGCGGTAGAATTTGCTGATATCGGCGCAGAAGAAGACGTGCATACACAACTTAAGTGCACTTATAACGGCACAGTACTACGCTTTCGCTCTCCGTCGCCCTCCTCTCATGCCCACACACACACACACACACATCCAAAATGTCCAAAGGCACACGCGTGTGCGCCCGTACGTGCACATCACATACTCAACACCACCCACATGCTTTTAACTGTAAGGTTCACACATTATCTGGTCAGTGAATCGTGTGGATAGCATCTTCATATTCCCTTCACTGGGCCCTTTTGTCCTTCCGCATTAAGGACAACGTAACTCATTCATATTAGCCAGCTCAAATGTGCGCTCGACGTGAAAAAAATAAATTGTGGCTCTTGTTTAAATATTCACAAAGGTCAGCAGCGTCGTACGTCCTAGAATCATCGTAAAAGCGCTGATCTAGGCAGAACCTAATCAACATAATTGCTAACACACTCGTCGGTTTTGTAATTGGATTGTGTTTACATCAAACTGCACTTGTGTCTCTAGGCTACTACTGACAGTGTCCTCGTATGGCTTCGGCCCTGCGTGCTGCACCTGCCTCTCAGCACCGACATGATGGGCACAGTTGTACCCCATTACATACAACCTTAACCACTTAAAACCCCATATGGTTGTCCCTCAGGGCTCTATGCTAGTGTATTTTCCGTTTTTTTGTTATTGTGGGGAAAGCTTTCGCTGAAAATAGCCGAGCGACAAGCTCACAACGCGTTGCAACGCAACGCGTTGTGAGCTTGTCGCTCTGCTATTTTCCTGCAAAAGCTTTCCCCAATACGAATGCTGGGGCTTAAGTGGTTAAGTGTAGCAGCTGTGACTGTGGATCATGAATCCATTATTCATGACATCCATCAGCTTTTAAATGTTGTGACCAGGCCCCCATCCCGTGGCCCGCAGACACCGAAAGGCCTCCTCAGGTCCCTGTTTTACCTCAAACACCCTCCCTCAACTTCTGATCGCATTACTCAACGCAAAAGGTATACTGTCAGGAGCTCATATTGTCTCTGTGAAATGTGGGTGACGCGTGCAAAGCATACCAAGCGGAACCGAGAGTGCAGGGAGAACTTTGCAGAGTGTTTTGGAATTCCACTGTACTGTATGCTGTGTTTGCAGTGCTATTATGGATGGCTAGCCGCTAACCTCTAAAGAGCTCTCATAAGATGTCCTAAACTAGTTTAGCTATTTATTTGGCTTATGACTGTCCGGAGCAACTTTAGACACAGGATTTTCGTAGCTAAATTTCAGATTTATGTATTTACGACTCACAAATGCTGTATAATGGGAGGAAAAGGGTAATGATTTGTCTCCTTGTCCCTGCCATATCATTCTTACAACCTCCAGCTAATGTTCATAAACACTGTTGCAATCGACAGTCAGTAGGCTAATGTACTGCCTTTCAGATTTGCGTTTAAGATTAGACTAGATTGATTATTTTATTTTCGTGTCCTGCACACAAAGTGCCCAACCCTCATGTGTTTATAAGACACCATTTTACGTTTACTACAACATGTTTATATTCACATAATACATTCAAATAATCGAATACAGATTATCACTAAGTAACACAAACCGAAAGATTCTTACATTATCACAGTAACACACAAGTCAACCATGTGCCATGGAGGGAGGAAATACCAATATGCCCCATGATTCTGATGTCTTTTCGTGATTTAATTGCTTTAGTTAATTATATTCCCTTGGTGTCCAAGGTCCCTGATTAGACATCCATCTCTGACAAGGACCTGAGGTGAATACAATCAACCACCTGGTAGGAGAGTAAGTAGTAACAGGGTTCTCAAGTTGAAGAACCCTGTGTCACATGAAATGACCCGACCCACAGTTTGTGCACCACTGCTTTAAGATAGTAATGGTGAAAAGAGAGTCTTGTCAATTTCCTCTACGGTCAATTACAACCAAAAAAACAATGTAACTTCAACCCTTACAGTTATCTTTTGGCTGAACTGAACACCTCTCCTTGTGGGGAATGTAGCGTGAATCATCACTGAGACTGGTAAGGGATTTAAAGCCCAACCACTTAAGCCCAGGCTTAATTTATGCTTGCTAAAAATGTGTAGTGGGATTTGGATTGAAAGTGAGGGAGAGTGGGAGAGATAGGGGACAGGAGAGAGAAAAAGACGGGGAGTGGAGGGACAATGAGAAAGAAACCGAGAGAAAAGCGAGAAAACATACAGTAAGGAGAATGTGTTGTAAGCCGTTTATGTTGAGAGAGAGAGTGGAGAGAGAGTGGAGAGAGATGGAGAGAGATGGAGAGAGAGAGGGAGACTGAGCCATTTAGCCTGCTGTTCACTGTGGCATCATATCCTGACAGTAAGGACATAAAAAGCCCTCCCTGCACTTATCCCAGTGCAGCAGCTCTCCCTTCTAAAAATCTCCCTACAGTTTAGAGAATTAAGGACGCCTGAGCTGCTCTCAATGACTCTGGCACGAGCCTCAATCACAGGCCTAAATCTCTTTTTTTTTTTCATTTTCGTTAGAAGGTTCCTGGAAAGAAAACAGAAGAAGACAGTATGCCACATCATGTGTGATCTGTATGTTCAGGCTGTAATGTTCAGACGGTTCCATGTTATGTAAATATTAATGAATGAGTACACAGAGAAAGGACAAAAAAACGCTTCATGTATGAAAGACGTACGTGACAGAACTTCACATAAACAAATTGTAGATGAAGTTGCTGTGGTTATACCTAGAGGCATCATGTCAATTCAGCTCGATGAAATTTATGTTCAGGAGGCTGAGGGAATGAATGCTCACTGTACCAACAAGAGGCGAACCCACCCGGCCAGACCTTGACTTTGAGTCATTTTATCGTCTACTCAGGATTTTGTGAGCCCCCACCATTTTTAAGTTGCTTGATTCAGTATTTAGGTATTTGATATTCATTTTATCAGACACGCCCCCTTCCAATACAAACCCATTATAACTTCAAACTCCATTTTGAACATGTTAGATTCATCAAAAACACCCGTCCTTGGTTCTGATGAGTCACCAGAACCAAGGACAGGTGTTTTTGATGAATCTAACATGTTAAAAAATTGAAGTTTGAATGAAAATGCTGTTTAACATCTCTCCTTCTCTGGCAAAAACAGTAGATGTATAAGCTCACAAATAATGCATTACTGTACATCGCGACACATGAGAGAGTGTAGTAGATTCTAGATTTGTCATACGACAAAGTGTTAGGGTTTAAGTGGTTAACGTCTCTTTCCATCTCTCTCTCTCTCTCTCTCTCTCTCTCTCTCTCTCTCTCTTGCACTGTGTCCATCTCTTAAATCTTAGCACTGCAGTCTGCTGTGCATCAAAGAGGTTGTCCATTAAGTGTGTGTGTGTGTGTGTGTGTGTGTGTGTGTGTGTGTGTGTGTGTGTGTGTGTGTGTGTGTGTGTGTGTGTGTGTGTGTGTGTGTGTGTGTGTGTCTCTGTGTGACATGTGGATGTCTGATTGTACTGTATGTTCCCAGGATGGCTGGCACTCTTGGTCATGAAGTACCAAGCTAATTAGCTTGCTTGTTTGCGTGTGTGTGTGTGTGTGTGTGTGTGTGTGTGTGTGTGTGTGTGTGTGTGTGTGTGTGTGTGTGTGTGTGTGTGTGTGTGTGTGTGTGTGTGTGTGTGTGTGTGTGTGTGTGTGTGTGTGTGTGTGTGTGTGTGTGTGTGCGCGCGCATGTGTGTGTCTTGCAAAATTCTGTGGAATCTCTTCTACTATTGGTAGCCACCAAATATGGCGAAGACGCTGTTATTTGGACCCCTGAAGGGTGTGGGGGTATTTGTCCATGATTTGCTAACTGTACATTTTTTACAGCATCTTGTAATATTTGTGTCCTTGTACTGTATCTCTTATGTGGACATAAATATTATTATTAAATGTGTGTGTGTGTGTGTGTGTGTGTGTGTGTGTGTGTGTGTGTGTGTGTGTGTGTGTGTGTGTGTGTGTGTGTGTGTGTGTGTGTGTACACACTCGCGCACGTGCACTTGCATGTGCACGTGCATGTCCATGTGCATGTAAGAGAGAGAACAGGCACCAGCTTGTGCATGTATACAGTATGTGTATGTGCAATGCATGCACATGCATTCATAAAAGTGTGTTTGCGTGCATTCAAGGGTATGCCTGTCCCTGCTTGTGAGCGTTCTGTGTGCGCAAGAGAGAACAGAGATAAACAGAGAACTATCTCATTAAGGGCTGGCCTTTGTCCAGTCTCTTTCATGGCCATTTCCTCCCGTATCTAGAGACACTGGAAACACAACAAGCGTTGCGTTGAAACCTTAGCATCAAAGGGGGCTCTGCCTGCCATTGAAGAGTTATTTTTATTCTGCGTTTCAAGTCCTGGGAACGAGAACGGCAGGGAATTCCTCTGAGGAGCCACAAACCTGAGATGAAATGAGGAGAAAAGCAAAATACCTGTCGGGCCACGATGTGCACCGTCAGCCTCCTGTCAACTAGCGTGCAAGCCCAATTAGGACCACGGCCAAACGGCTGCATGGGCTAGCTCTCTGTTTCTCACGGCATGGACACACACACACACACACACGCACACACGCACACGCACACACACACACACACGGTCAGATACATACTGTACTACAGTACACGCCCACACAGGTGCACATAGAGCATGCAGACATCGAGCTGCATTTAGCCACATATAATAAGTAAATGCACACATGGCTTGGCTTGAGCCTACACACACACACAGAGAGAGATAACTACATCGGAAAATGGAAGACAACTGTAGGTGTATTGCATTTGGTTGTTAAAAAGTGTAGTGAAGCCTCTGTTTTTTTTCCTTTCTCAGTTTCTTCCAGGGACTGATGCCAGTTGGCCATTTGACTACATTTTCATATCAAGCCTGTGTGTGTGTGCGCGTGCGGTGTGTGTGCGGTGTGTGCGGGTGTGTGTGTGTGTGTGTGTGTGTGTGTGTGTGTGTGTGTGTGTGTGTGTGTGTGTGTGTGTGTGTGTGCGCGTGCGTGTGTGCGTCTGGGAAAGGCTGCTATAGGGCAGGGCGGTGATGATGGTCTACTCTGTACATTACCTACAGTAGGGTTAGGGTTACCTCCTCTATGTAAAGCCATAGCAACATTATTGCCACAAGCCTGGTGTCCACCCAGCTATACTAATATAATACAGAGAAGCATATAGGCCATATACACATGGCACAAACACCTGCAACACAAATGCTAACATGGTATGATGGCTGCTGGTGCTGCTTTCCATATCGTGCATGTCCCAGTGAGGTGATGCTGGACTTTGTTTGACGACAAAGAATGTGGGGGTGAAAGGTGATATCAGCACGTTCCTTGGTCCGCTAACGTGACCTGACACACTGCCGGTCCCTTAAATCACTTCTAAGTGCTTCACTTTCAAATGGCAAAGACAGGAATAGTTATTTGATAAAAAATTGATGATTAACCTACATTGGGGTTTTATGTGTCTTTCTTCCCACAAGGCTACGGTAAGTGGTAAGTGATGGTACGTGTTGGATTTCTAATGAAACCTCAAAATGAGGTTTAGACGAGGTTTCTGTTTTGGAACGTCAATGTTGTTTTATATTGTGAAGCTGCTCTGAGGCAAATGGAAAATACAATGCTGTTGAAATCAAAGTTGAATGAACTGACTCATCATTAGCCTTTCCCACAAGGGAGTTGTATCCATCCCTTTCAAGATGTTGTGTTTCGTATTACTTACTTTATACATCACCTACAAGCGCATCATACTGTGGTTTAGGCAATACACAGCCCAGTATTTCAATTGTTCCGCAGTTGTCGCAGTAAAGTCTGTTTGCCTCCTGTGAGACGGCAATAAAAGTCTAGACACTGACAGTGTAGAAGGAGGATGCTGCTATAGCTTGAATGCTAATGGCACATTCTAGGGCACTGCCACGACGCCCATGGACACATTGAGTAGCGATAGCCGGCTAATTTAGAGCACAGGTTTCCTCACTCTGCCACCAGGCCAAAAATAAATGACCCTCCAGCCTGCGGTATTGTCAGAGTGAATTCTTATCCTCCCGTTTGTGTCGTTGTGTTTTCCCTCTCTCCCGCCCTCTCTGTCCTCCCGATGAGCCGCTCGCCCTGTGCCTTTGATGTTAACTTATGGATGTATGCATGTTACATTCTCTTACACAATCAGCATCAAACCGCGGGTACGCCCACGTATGGCCCTGCACACAGCACACACATGCACGCACACGTCTGTCTCGCGCACGCATGTGTGTGTGTGTGTGTGTGTGTGTGTGTGTGTGTGTGTGTGTGCGTGTGTGGCACACACACACACACACACACACACACACACACACACACCACAGAGGGCCAGGGATATAAGTAATTTAGCACAGTGTGACACTTTCACGGTCTAATTAGCCCCAGTGTTGCAGTAAACACGTTCCAATGACCCTCCGGTTCTGGTTGCTCATAAAGTATGGATTGAGCTGAAGATGGCCCAGGCCTGTAGTCCGTCAGGATGTGACATGTCAGTGAAACAGCACTACCGGAACCCTCAGCATCCCCGGGACGGACATCCATTCCAGACCCAAAACAACTGCACAACACTATCTCTCATCTCCTCATTACAGATACACACATGCAAGACAACAGTGGAGGCTTTTCTCTCCGTGTGTGCTGGGGGATGGGGAGTTACAGTATGGTGTTTTCTGAACATGTTCAGAAATACAAGAACAGAGCGGATTCAGGGCTGGATAAAGCTCTAGAGAGATGCTGCGTGGCATGTAAACACACGGCGGTGATGCCTGCTGCCTTTGACGCGGTGATGGGGATTTTCCTCTCTCTCTTTCTCTCTCTCTCTCTCTCTCTCTCTCTGTTGCAGTAGCAGACGTGGCCAGCGAGCTGTGATCAAACCATGCCTTCATCCCTCCCCTCTCTCTCCTTCTCTCTCTCATCAGCTGGAAGGCTTCATCAGCAGGGTGCCCCAGATACACAAACCACATCCCTCCTCCCTTCTAGTGAGGCGCACGGGCCACGCAACAGTGGAGGACCACTGACACTTGCTGGCCAGAAGAGGGTACTGCAAAACAGAGCTGCACTGTGGCCCCCAACAATGGCAGGGTATTTGGAAGGCAACGCCACCATAGCCCTTTTCTAAATGTAGTCCTGACCTGAAGTATTATAGAAATCCCACCCTGGAAAAACTGATTTCAAGGAGGTTGTGTGGCTCACCTGACAGGAGGAAGCCGATTCGGGCCCTGCATGTTTCCTCTGCTGCAGAAACTGTGATGTCTTGCCATGCCCTGAAAAAGAAATGACAACACTGTCATATCCGTCCTATAGTGTATAGCGCAGTAGTCTCCACAATATAATAATTCAATATCTATCATTATTATAATATAGTCTACTTCTAACCATTTACTCTCAGTGGCTGAGGGGCAGTAACTGGAGGCTTGCTGGTTGTTGAGACAGTAGCTCTGGTTTGGTTGGTGGCCTTATTGCAAGGGTTCCCAAACATTTCAGCCCGTGACCGCCCAAAATAATTATATTTGAACTGGGGACCCCCCACCCTGACAAGCACAGGCATTGACACTAAGGGTTGCCCACCTGCCCCTGGCAGGTAAATAAAACCTGTGGGCAGGTGGAGTTTGCTTTCAGGTTGCCCGACCGGGCAAGTGCTCGTTTGAGAGGGGACGCAACCGTCTATAAACACACAGAGATTTTTGTAAACACCTATACGTGGCCAGAGCTCTGTCTTCTGATCTGTGGAATGTAAAATAAGAGCACTGTTTACCTATAATGTGCTGTTTTCACTGTCGCTACACTTAAAAATATAAAGTATGAGCCCATAGTCATTTTCATAGCTATGTAGGTATTTGGCATAAAGAAATATATGATTTTTTTTATCGCACAGCCCCAGAAAGTAAAACCTATCATTTTATAATGGACGATTTACTTTTCGGGCAAGTGGGCATGACCTTTGGGCAAGTAGAACATGACCTGTACTTATGACCTGTACTTGCCCGACGGGCAAGTGCCTCTGAGACCTTAGTGTCAACCCCTGCAAGCACTTGGAATTGTAGGCATTACATTTAATAATAATAATAATAATAACTTGGATTTATATAGCGCCTTTCAGAAACCCAAGGACGCTTTACAGTACACACAATAAACACATTAATTGCCAAAAGCTTGAGTAAATAAGTGTCTCTTCAGTGCGGACTTGAAGGAGTCCAGTGTTTGCATCTGGCGGATCTCCAATGGGAGAGAGTTCCAGAGGTTAGGGGCTGCCACGCTGAAAGCTCTATCGCCAAGGGTCCAGACTCGGTTCCACAGATAAATGTTGTGAAAATAGCCGAACTACAAGCTCACAATTTCTCGCAGATAGACTTGTCGTATCAGGTGATTTTCACAATGTTTGCCTCTTAACTTATGTATGTGCAGATACCCTGTATACACTTATACATATGTTGGTTTGTTTACTGTTGAGTGAGAAAACAACGTTGCACATAAAGCTAATTATCTGGGGACCCCCCAAAATAATTTGGGGACCCCCCAGTTTGGGAACCACTGCCTTATTGCACATTGGCATGTCCACAAATCCAACAGTGTCTCTTCCATGGTCTTCATAATATTAATGAGTAAGTATTGCACACTCACATGTTGTTACTTTCATCAACCATGATGCTGCTGGTAGCTGGATGGCCTTTTGACCAGGGGGAATATATCTGAAAAGATCACATGAGCATTCAGACTCCAGTACAGTACCATATTGACAATTGCTGCAAGCAATGCTTTCCTTGCTGTTTCTGTAAACATAGTTTTAAATAGCTTTTCAATGTGTTTGCATACTTTGAAGGGAAGATTGTGCTCAACAGTGAAATATGTAATAACCGTCTGAATCTCTGCTCTTGTCACTTTGACTTTATCTTTCAGTTTGTTCTGGTGAAAAACATATAATGCACCCTTGTGCTGCCTCCCTGACATGCTATGGTCCATGAAAGTGACATAATTCAAAATCATTATATTTTGAAGATTTAGCCTAGCTGTGCTACTAATTTAATTTAAGCCAGTAAATAGATGACTATCTGCTCAACTCAACCAGGCTAATTGCCTGCAGTTGTTTGAACTAAATTATTATATGTAATTAGATTTGCTATTAGCTACTGTAGCCTATAAACAAGTAGGGCTAGTGTACAGTACAACAGGCCTTAAGTGCATTTGTTGATGTAAATTGATATTTATTCCTTTAGTATATTTATTTCCCTGCAAATAACCCTTTATTGTTTGACTGATTACACTCATTACATTTAATCTAACACAGCTCTGTGCTTAGCAATATCACAATGTTGCTTACAGCTTCCCGCTTCTCATATTACTCACCTTGGTATGTCTTTTACAGTTGTTTAGACCGCCGTTCAACAACAACACAACTGTTAAACAGTAGCTACACAAAGGAGGAACATGATGATGTTTTTAATTGTTTGTATGAGGCATGGGTAGTTTGGACTTTGGTCTTTGGAGCAATGATGTAAAGTGTATTTTCTGTCCTGCCCTGCCCCTGAGTGCCATCTTCTCGACACCACACGACACGAGCGCACTGCACGACACTGGCAATCTGTCCAACTACTTTAACGTTAAAAGACGCACACAAGCACAACACCAGAGGGAGCTCCACCAATCTCGTTCAACCCAGTCTGATTCGGTTTAAACAAGGGGTCAAATTAGTTTTACTGCTATGCCACCAGAATGTGGAATGCCCAGCCCTGCCAACAGTCATAAAAAAGTGTACCTCTCCTTCAAAACCGCTCTAAAAGAGCACCTACAGGTGGCTGCAATTAGGAACTGACCCCTGTAAAAGTCTAAGCTCATCACCGGAAATGCCCGCCTGCCAACCCCCAACTGTTTACTGTACATATTTTTATTTTTTATTAATACTTGCATATATGTTTTTGCATATTATTGTATATCGTCTTTAAATGTCTCGATGAATTGAATACACAGGACCTCAATGGAAATAAGCCCATAGGACTTTTTTTGGTTATCCTTTTAGCATCCTTTTGTATTAATCCTGTACCACAAAACCTTTTTTGCAAACTGTTAAAAGTATTCAATCGATCAATAAAAAAGCCAGGCCTTCTTTGTCCAACAGATGCCAGTCTGCAACAAGCGGACTCCCAGGTCATTCCACAGGGACTGACATTATTCCACCTTGAAAATGAACAGTTCAGTGACAAATGAGGACCAAACAAGGAGGGGTGAACAAGCTTATTTGGTGGAATTTGGGGATGCAGTGTATCAGGGCAACTGAGATGGTCTCTATGATTGAGGGCAACCAAAACAATGCCGTTGAACGACATTTAGGGTAGCCTAATCATTTTTACAACCCAGTGAAAACCCCCACCTATATGGCAGCCTACTCCTCCAAATGTAATCAGCATGAATTATCTACAAGAAGCCTAGTAGCCAGTATTTCAGACTGAATTGTTCGCCATGGCGTTATGAAATAGAAATAAACATTCCTACACTAGGACTAACCCTGCATTATCAGTACTATTGATCAAAAGTGCTGAGTCTATTTGATCAACTAGCTACTTCTGAGTGAAGTGGCATTGCCTTGGACCATCGGCATTTGCCCCTGGGGTCAGTCAGATGGACAGTGAGGGAAGGACATGGGCATATCAGACAAGATGCCTTTATCGATCGCAATATGTAGTGTCAATCTAGTGAGTGGTGCTCTGGCAGGAACAGAAGTGACTGAAAGGTTGAACAGCACAGCGGTCTGAAGAGCCATTATCAAATAGGGCCAGCTCAGCATTCCCCACCCCCTTAAATAAGCCACTTTTTGTGGAGGAGGAGCACAGAGCGCCAGGTTCAGTGAACCTCGTGGGTGACTTTGGGTTGAGCATTGTCAGAGAGTTTTTAGTTTATACAATGGAGCACTATGGGAGATTGTATCTTTTTTTCCCTTTTCTTTTGCAAACTATGCCATTTCCAATAGGCTGTTTAAGTGCGATTCAAAAGCTCCGGTATTTCTTATGAAAAAGCTCAACTGTCCTTCAAAGTCTGAGGAGAGAAAAATCAGCTTCAGTTGAGTCTGTAATCATGTAAATGCACAGGCGTATCCATTTCACCAGATATGCATACAGATGAAGAGCACTATACATACATACATAACTTCACATATGTTTGCATACTACTTTAAATAAAGAGCTTCTCATTCTCTTCACCACTCCATATGTAGCACTGAGAAATGCATTTTTGGGGTTAAGTAAAGAAAGAGTCCTTTTTGATGATAAAAATGAAACCTTTTATTAGCTGTACATGCATTGGCACAATGACATACTTGTATGAACTTTACCTTGCACACAAACCAAAAAAGAAAAAGAACCAAGGCATAGTGCAAAACCTTTTTTTTTTATGCCAAGTCAGTAAACACAATGTACAAATAAAAATAAACATACTCGCGATAAACTATTAAAAAACATTCTAATTACAGTTTATGTTGATGCCACATGTGGCTTCACAGACTCTTAAAACATCTTAAGGTTCATTTTATAATGTCCAATGGACTTCTTAATAGAATATTATTGGCAGGTAATACTTTGAAAACAGATATATGCAAATAATACATGGAAAATATGAAGCACCGGTAACAACATAAAAGCAACCAAATTCATCTTTCAACCAAACATATTTACACATACCCAAACACTACTATACTTTCTTTACACCCTATAACTATTGGGAGTGGTTAACATTGCATTGGATGGATTGTAAAAAAGTCAAACAAAACTGGAATCCCCTCAGTGTTGCATTCTTAGTGTAACATATACTGTTATAAACCAACGTTTCAGAACTTCTATCTCAAAGACAGCAGAGGAGACGACAATGGTGAGCAGGGATGGATAGAAGAGTCGGAGGAGGAGAGGAACCAAAGAAAGATGACAGGAAGATAAGCTTCCTGTCCAAACATGTTCTGTACCATGGTTGAAGGATATATGGTATAAATGACTCCCTTATGAACCACCTTGTTTAATTTGTATCCATATTTTCTTTTTCAACCTGAGACACACTCAATTAAGCCCAAAGCCAACACTTCTGGCTGAGTTGATATGCAAATGCAGGGCTGAGCGATTAGAGATGAGATCTGTTTGTCGGTTATCAAAAAAACAAAATTGA
Source organism: Gymnoscopelus microlampas (assembly GCF_963454915.1). Classification (NCBI taxonomy): domain Eukaryota; kingdom Metazoa; phylum Chordata; class Actinopteri; order Myctophiformes; family Myctophidae; genus Gymnoscopelus; species Gymnoscopelus microlampas. The sequence continues at coordinate 16,712,689 of NC_139953.1, forward strand.
ATAAATCAATGAAGTTTCGTTTTCAACAGGTTTTGATGTGCTTCAGGTTTTAGTTAGAAAACAAGAGCCATTCAACAAATAGATCGGTATATGCCATCATTTTGTCAACAATGACCTCCTGCCCCCTTGTAGTGAACTCGGAGCATATTTCTCACGCAGAAAGTAAACAATGGCTCCACTGTTCAACACTACGTAACCAAAAATGAGGATTATTTTTGAACAACCGAACCAAACCCAGGAAAGCCAGAAATCGCTCAGCGCTATGCAGATTATCAAGCTCTAGGCACTCACTCTCAGACACATGGCAGCGTAATGGGAGATGGCAGAAAGAGGAGCTACAGGGTTGAGATCACAGTGAATAAAACACAAAGCACATCATTATCATTACCAGCATTATTGTCATCAGCTCTGTACAGTCAACACAAGGCAAACCCCTAACTGGCTGTCAGTGTGTAGGTTGACAGATGCTACAGTGCATTCTACTGTACGCAAGTCATACAGAAGGGCTTCTTTGATGTCTTCTCTACCAAGGGTTTTCTGTCAAGCCTGAGTTTGCACTCAACAAAACTGATCCCTTCACTTGCAGTTGATTGATCATAGCTCACCTAGTCTTCACCCATTCTCTCTACTATTGTTTAGAGAGTTGTGCAATCCTGCACAGATTTTATTTAAAATATTAAAACCAAAAAATGTCCTAATGCCTGGATTCCAGGACAGGGGGGGTCCCTAATGCGGCTTTACGTAATTTACGTATTTTGTGTGGTTCTTGGTCTTGAGAGGCAAATCAAACACACTCCAGACAGTATTGTCTTAATACAGCAGATTTCACTCACTCGTCCATTCGTTCAGTAACCCACTTTCGACCCTCTCACTGCTGAAACAACATCAGAATAAGGCTTCACTGTAGCGATACAGTGGTTCAGGACGTTGCGTTTTGTTTTGTCAGCCTAGGCATTGTCTCATCTTAAAAAAGGCACGTGACTTGGCTCCGTGGTTCACAGTTCATGACCGTTCTGTTTTCCTCCATGTTGTTTTAGTATCGTTTTGTTTAATTAGCAGCACTTGACATCCATCTCTGTTCCAGAGAGAGTCCGTTCCAGAGAGAATGACATGTCCCCTCATCGCAAATATCGACATGCGTACATATTTACAGAGAATGTGGATTCCACGGACAGCATCGAGAGAAGAGCTTGATATATTTTGCCGGTTGACATGAAGTTTGTGTTTGTTGCTCAGTGGGAGAAAAGATTAGGTTTGTGTGAGACGTTTATACTGAGCATACTTTTTGTATGTGTGTGCAGTAGAGAGAAACAGAAAACAAAGAGTTGTTTGTGTGTGTGTGTGTGTGTGTGTGTGTGTGTGTGTGTGTGTGTGTGTGTGTGTGTGTGTGTGTGTGTGTGTGTGTGTGTGTGTGTGTGTGCGTGCGTGCCTGTCTGTATTTAACCAAGTTTAAGAGTGTTTGATAGTGTATTTGCCTTTCTGCAGCTGGGAGATGTATAGTTTTGACTTGGTTCCATCCAGCCGTTTGAACCAAACCTCATCGTGGTTGATGGTGGTGATGATGGCACTGCAGTATGCACACAGAAAAAAAGTTAGATTCATGTCTATCACTACACACATAAATATCACTATACACAATATTCAATGTCTAACTTCTCTTTGCACAGAAAGCTTCTCACACACAAAACATATCTCAAAATAGATCAAAATTACTTTTTGCAGTCAAATGTTCTCCCCATTTTTCAGGTGGGTTAAGTTTAGGAGTGGATTCAGCATGGTTAAGGTCAGAGTAAGGATGTGGAAGAGTGTAAAAAAACAGGCATTTACTATTATATTTGTGAGAACCTAAGCCCGACTCATTTTGCCTGCCCAACTTAAACCCAATTCTAAACCCTAAATTACGTAATTTTCCAGGATATTCCTGATCTCTGTATACTTGTGACATCTGCAACTTGCAAAGATGATAGTAGTAACACACACACACACACACACACACACACACACACACACACACACACACACACACACACACACACACACACCTAGTGGGGAACTCATCCTTCCTGTTGATGCAGATGGTCTGTCCTCTGCAGTACCACTGGCTGTCATAATACAGTCGTCCATCTTCTGAGCGTGCCACATGATGGTGCCTTTCTGGCCTCACTGCCGGGACTGGAAGGAGTGAGAGAGGGCAGAGGGAGGGGTGAGAGACAGAGTGGACAAAGTGGAAAGTAATAGAGGACAGGAAGGGCAATGAGCAAGATTGTAATGAAAAAGTTACAAACACAGAAAAGTGAGACGGGGGCAAGGGAATAGAGTGAGAAAGACAGAGGGGAAGGCAACAGACAGGCAAGGAGAGGGAGAAAAGGAAGTATCCAAGCACATTAAGTAGAAGGAAAAATATAGTGGTGGTGGGCAGAGGGAGAGGAACAATCACCAAACATTACTCTCCAAATACCAGTGCAGTGTGACCAACAAATCATCAGTTTCTGCACGTTTTCCTCAGTAAAGGCTATGAATCAGCTCTTTACTTCCTGGCTATTTGTGGGCTACAAACCATTGTGAGCCAAATATCGATTGTAATGGAGGAAGATACTTACCATCGACCTTCACTCTGTGAGGAGGACCTATTGATGCCATTGCCTGAGGAAGTTTTGGACGCAGGAGGTTAGACAAAAGAAAATGAAAAAAACAGAAAACAAACTTCAGTATCATTGATCAATGCACAGGGAAGCCTTGTTTATGTTTGAGTGCTTCCTTTATACCTTTCTTATTGCTGTCCAGTCTTCAAGGATATCCAGGTCTTGCAGCATGTAAACAATATATGGTCGTGATATAGATCGTCAAGGACAATGCGCTTTAAGAGGCCGTGGAGATAAATGGCTTTTGAATGTGTCCTAACAGGTTGTCATTGCAGTGCTACATAATATGTCAAACTGTAAATCTGAATCTATTTACTTATGTTATTTTTTCAAATGTTATATTTTCTGTTGGGTTTCTTTTTTTGTCTGTTTTCACATTTTGAGGCAATGTTTTCTTAAGCCATTTGTTGTTTTTAGTTTTTCTTAGGCTCACCAACTTTTCTTAACTTGAGAAGGTGGGAGAAACAAGACAAGCAAGGACACACAAAATGAAGAAAAAAGGATATCAGAAACAACAACTGGCTTCTTCTTCTTCACAGGGCAGAATGGATCTTTCTTCTTATTTTTCCGTGAGTGCAATCCATCGTTCCACAACTCTGTGGAGCAGAGACAGCAGATTAAGGGGATGAGAAAACCAGGGCTCCCAAATCACCTGCTTGCGTGGTATATTTGTGGTCCTATCTCTTTAACGAGCCGTTTAAATAGGAACACTGATGGTGTGGCATTTGAGAGATGTGGACGCTGTTACTCAATGATGTATAGTAGCTATCACAAGCGGCTCGCCTAGATTCAACTACAATACACATGCTAGTTATACTAAGCAGATGTACAGTATGTTGGTTACTTGTTCACATGTAAAGTTGTTTAGATAGACATATACTGTTTGCTTGTCTACAAATGCTAAGAATGTTATTTAGAAAACATATCGTTTAGACATGCTAGGTTTGATGTTTACCTGGTATCCTAGTTGCTATGTAGCACTTAATTGTTTTCTTTGAACTACTTGACAATTTACCCTGTCAATTAACCCTGTCACCCTGACTAAGGTTTATGCCACTTACTCTGATCTAAACAAATCTGTGCCCGTCGAGGGCCTGGTGATTTGGAGGAAGGAATGGTTGCCTCCGGAACCACAATGTGGCCCTGCGGGCCTGGGATTGAATCCGACCAGAGCCTTCCTTCTGTATCTTCTCCACTACAGTTCTTTGCTAGAAATACAGTATTTATTTTCCACTCTGCTGTACACAAAGCCGTTTCAACCAATAACTCATGTAGCAATATGGACTCTAACATAATACACATGTGTTTTATGTACCATTGAAACCAAAGATGACTTGATTTTGCTCTCTAAATCATATCTATAGCTGTACATATTTGTACTGGAGTGTAGCCCTTTAAAGAAGCTAACGCCAGTGCCAGAGCAATGACCGTAGTTCTGAATGTGGTGCAGTGACATCAGCTCAGTGTGAGTTTATGCTGGAGGTGTGAGTGCAAACTGAAACTGTGACATGTGTTTACTTGCCACTCAACAAGAGGTGGCATGAATTTAAATGAGTGCCAACTGTGTGCGCGAACACGTGTCTCTGGGTGTTAGTGCTAAGTGTTGCCAATGTTATATCTGGTGTTAGGGGAGCAACTAAGTGACAGAGGTAATGTGTTTTATTTATAGTCAAGACCTAAGCTGTATTACAAATAGCTCTCTTCCTATGCTATTAGCTATACTGGGCTTCGGTTATATTCATTTATCAATTAAGGCATTGAGTTACTTAATCTTTTAATGGTATCCTTCAAGTAATGGTATATTGCTACATCAAGGGACCAATTACACTTAAACCAACATCCTCTAGCATGGCCATTAATACTGGTAAATGACCATTTAGATATACAACATATATCTATATCTATGACAGCTAACTAGAATATAGAGCCTTCAGAGAAGTCTGTGTTTACAGTATGTCTGTATTCTGTAAGCATTTCTCTTCCTAACATTACACCCAAAAACCGCAGCTGTAAAAAAGAATGTAATCCTAGCAATGCACAGCAATTTGTATATAAATATATTCATTAAGAGAAACATGATATAGCCACATTTGAAAATAAATAAATGAATAGAACATTAATGACAAATGGCAATTTTTGAAAGCATATCTATATATACACACACTGTAAACACGTTTGTTAGGTACATAAGCAAAGGCAGTGTGAAGAGTTTGACAATATAATATATACATTGAAAAAGTTGTTTCAGTGTGTAAACTAAACGTATATCATTTAATCAACAGAGAACTTTAATTTCCTCTATATATATATAAAACTTTTTTTTTAAAGTGTATTTGTTAATATTGTATAGGGGTCCCTCTTGGTTCACTCACTGTATAGTATATATTGTATTACATTATATGTATTCCTATATAAATGAACAGTGTCTTCCTGGTACCTGAGGTGATGTCAATACTGTGCCTGTCCTCCTCCAGCCTTCTGATCTTCTCCTCCAGTTCGCTCTGCACCGTGTCAAACAGCAGCAGCTTCTCACTCTGGAACACAGACAACAGTCACTGATTGGCCAGACACAAACAGGAAGTGAGACACTTATTCGTCCTAGGGCAGATCTACCGCGGGTCTAAGTAGCCTCGCCCTTTCGACTAGGGGTTCCAACACACATGCAATAGAAATTAAGATTATAGCGCAAGAGTACACTCTGTTCACTTCTGTCTATTGACAGTTCCACTGAAAAGTGGCGTACTATTTGGATTTATCATGTATTATCCTGTGTGGTGTTACACGTTTGGTTGTCTAGCATTGTGCTTTGTTGTGGTTTGTGTTATTTTCTAACTCTAGCTACAAATCCAATTTCCCTTTCGGCTCAATATAGATGTGAATCTTCCACTCCAATCACAGGGTGTTCCGCAAGCGCCGGCTGCTGGCCAGATAGCCGTACATTATAACATGTCCGGCCGGCTACTTTTTGTAAGTGTACTAAATCTTGTCGGACACCTGCAAGTCCCTCACATCCTGGTCAAGTTTTCTTTGTATCTGTCCCGACTCGGTATTTGGTTTCCTAATACAACTGTGTGGTGCAAGCTTCAATTAGCCTACATTTACTACTCCAATGTAGGTAAGATAATAACTCCCCTTGAAACACTGCAGACTTTAGGCTACGTTGGTGTCAGGCATGCTTTCACTTTAAAAGATATATATATTTTTGGCCTTTATTTCAAAGACAGGGAGAGAGTCGGGGAGTGACATGCAGCAAAGGTCCACTGGGCTTGGGAATCGAACCCGGGACATGCTGGCAGGCTGCATCAGAACATACCGTATATGTGGTACGAGCCTTAACCACTTGGCCATCAGCACCCAGGCATACTTTCACCTTTGATCATTAAATTACATAAAACATGTTTCAAAACATGTCTGCAACACATGTCTACATTTTAATAAATGGTATCTTGTCATTTCACGTGCAAGGCATCAAACACATTATATTGGTAAAATGTGGTTGTGCTGAACGCAATGGTGGATTGTCTGCTCTATAAAATCTGTTATATTTAGGTCAGACAGCATTGCTACAGTTGGACTGATATAAGCTGCTGCTGGTAAAGCCTCAGTCCATAGTACTACGGGGTCCTTGCCAAAAAGAACAGATCTAAAGTACTATTTAACCCATTTAGGCCGGGGGAAAAAATCAGTCATTTTTAGAATTCTTTGGGCTATTCAAAAATAAATCTGATATACAAGCTCATAGCGTGGCACTCAGCTTGTAGATCTGCTATTTTAGATTTTTTGAAAAATCATGAAAATGTGTGCAAATCTTTTAATACATATATTTTTTTTTTAAGCGAACATTTGTAAAATATTTTTGTTCCAGGAACCACCCCCAGAAGCAAAGATTTGAGTTACGAATGTTCACTTTAAAAATATATATACATTTAAAGGGTTAGGGTTAGGGTTAGGGATTTGCACTTTATTTTTATTTTTTTAAATAGCAGATCTACAAGCTCATAGCACGGCACTCGGTGCCGTGCTATGAGCTTGTATATCTGCTATATTTGAATATCCCAAAGAAATCTAAAATGACAGAGATGCATGCGTCCCCCGGATTGAATGGGTTAAGAACACATCACATCACAACCGGTTTACATTTCTCTTAGTACGATGGTGTCGAAAATGTCGAAAATAGCCAATCTACAAGCTCACAATGTGTCGCATCTCACAGTGCGTATTATGAACACCTTTCTTTTATCATATCACAGATTGTGCCAAAACACAACACTGATATGCTGTCCTCTTACCTCCCAGTGTTGACAGGCAGCCTGGATCTCACACTCATATTTGTTCTTCACTGATTCCAAACACAGTTCTCTGTAGATCCCTGAAACACACATGGTTACATGGTTGGACATAGCACATCACTTTTCACATCATACAGTATATTACTTAGACAAGAATCATCAGGGACATCCTGATAAGATATTATATAGACTTTTAGGTGCCGATTCCATATGTATTGCGATTCTGTACATATTCCAAATCAGCATTGAAATGAGTGATCTTTCCGTTTACTTAATGCTGTGCTATGAAGAACAGCTGAATCATTTCAATGGTATTCTATATTAAGATGTTTAATAACTGGCTAGGTGCTCCACCAGTATTGAATTTCAGCGTAACCCTTCAAATGTAAAAACACAACCATTTTATAACTCAATGTACAGCCTAAATATTCATTTCGGAATCATTACAATATAAAAATAATGTTTCTGCTTTTTGGTATATACTGTAATACATATAGCATACAGTACACATACAGTGTACTTGATGTACATCCTTCCTTGCAGCACTAATGCACATTTTGCACTGCTGCTATACCTAAATGTACAGCAACCATCTCTGAGATGTTACTGCATTTTGTGATTATTACTATACTATTGCGTTATCCTGCAAGTGAGTTAACGTAGCAGGATATACTGTATGTGCTTTATACGTTGAAATTTGTGTCACTGGCAAGAACTGTTCCTTTTTGCCAGCAAAGACACAAAAAACAAGGTGTAGCTGAACATAAGGACAAGCCAGTATGGGATTCAGACAATGAGAGTCCCATTCTCTTGCCTTGGTTCAGATTAGCTGTCTGCCCAATCTGTCAGACTCGCCTACATTGGACATATATTACACTACACCCACACTTGTGCTCACACTCAATACTTTGCACCCTCTCTCAATCTCAACAAGAATAGGCTAATGGGACAGTAAACCATGCCAGCTTGAAAACGCCCACTCAGCAGCAGTTCAGAACTAATATTGTAACAATAAATCAGAAATTGTGAAACAACAACAGTAGATCAACCCTCTATGGTTTGAAACAGACTACTAGAGGAAAAATACCACAATGTACCAGCAATCATGGGTTATAAGGATGTCCGTCGGTTAGTTTATGGTTATGTCTGAGTCATAAGACATGCATATATGGGCCTATCGGGTTTGTTTAAGCAGTTTGCAAACAAAGCACATAAAGTACAGTTCTATACAAAGGGATGCTAAAGAGGATTAAACCCAAGAAAGCACTGTGGCTTGTTTCCATTGGGGTCCTATTCATTGAAATATTTAGTGACAGATTTCTAGTGGTAGACTTGGACTTTTTACAGGGGCCAGTTCCGAATTGCAGCCAAAAGAGCTCTTTTAGAGCGGTTTTGGAGGAGAGCAAGGATTCACACTTTTTTATGACTGTTGGTAGGGCATTCCACATTTTGGTGGCATAGCAGTAGAACCCCTTGTTTGAGGCGAATCTGGGTTGAACGTGATTTGTGGAGCTCCCTCTGGTGCTGTGTTTGTGGACGTCTTTGACGTACATTGAGGACGCACATGGGGTTTTCCTGTATGTGGAAATGTGCTGCTGTATAAATAATGTTTGGCTGGACGCCTGTTGGCAGAACACAAGTAATATTATAACCCACCAGCAACTTTGGTCCTGATCTGCATGTTCTCCTGTAGGTTGGCTAAAGGCTCCAGATACTCTTGAGCACAGCCAGCCATCACCTCCTGGAGCTTGATGTCCACCTGGCTCAGACGCTCCTTGTACAATCTAGGGCAGAAGAAAAAGTAACCACTTTAAACCTGGCATTCCTAGCATGTCATTATGGGTGGAAACAGCAGATCTACAAGTTCAAAACTCATAACAACGCATTGTGAGCTTGCACATCGGCTATTTTTGCAAGAGCATTTCTCTTTTTGGTTGGCAAAAGCTTGTCAGGGACTGTATGTTGTGGGCCTACCACTCGATAGGAAGACAGATGAGAAGCACTCCACAGAACCTTAGTAACCTGCACGTCTTTGGACAGTTACAAACACTGTCCAATTCATGCAGGTTACTAGTAACCTGCATGAATTGGACAGTTACAAACAAAACAATGATGTCCCATCATTGTTTTGTTTGTAACTGTCCAATTCTAAAGTAACCACATACATAACCCTATGTACTTATATTAGTAGACCGGAGTCACCCCAGAGGTCTACAACTAGGCCGGCTAGGCCCACTCCTTTTTTTCTCTCTACACTATATCTTCGTCGAAGATAGACGATCTACAAAATCACATTTTGAGCTTGCAGATCTGCTATTTTCGCCGAATGTTCCGTGGTAACGGTGGTTTATTATTCCTTCAGTACAGCAACCAATGCCCTTTCTGGACATATAAAGCAGCAGAGTAGACAAGAAGATGCCAGTAGATTTGATGATTGTTAAACCATTAGAACCGGGAAAGCATCCGTGTTGTTTTCGATTTTAGCGCTGGCTCTAGAGCAGATCTACAAGCTTGCTTGTACAAAAAATCTTTAAAGTGTGAGAACTACTGATTTCGCAGGCATTTGTATAATCGGGTCTTAATTCAACAACAGAGCCTACTGTTCTTTCAGGTCTGTGAACTGCTTCTCCAGTGTGGTCATCTCATCAAGGCACTCCATCCTCCTCCTCTCGCAGTCTTCATCGTCCATCTCTGTTCACACACCACATAGGGAGACAGGGAAAAAGACAGGTTAGGCATCATCATGGCTATATACCTCTAGTCTAGGCAAATCAACAGCAGCTTTAACCTTCAGTTACAGTAGGCTGTCACGTCAAGTCACCATCCAATTATACTCTCAAACTTGCCGTGTCCCTAGGCTATCATGCAATTACCAGTGGTGTCAAGTAACTAAGTACATTTACTCAAATACTGTACTTGAGTACAATTGAGGTATTTTTTACTTTAGTGGAGTATTGCCAATTTTCAATACTTTTACTTCTACTCCACTACATCTCTGAGGAAAATATTGTACTTTTACTCCACTACAATTATTTGAAAACGTTAAGTTACTTTGTAGATTCAGATTATTATTACTAAACATACATTAACCACTTAAGCTCTATTCTGCATAATGAGTACTTTTACTCTTTTGGTATTTTAAGTATATTTTTATGTCAATATTGTTGTACTTGAGTAAATTCTGAATACCAGACTTTTACTTGTAACGGAGTATTTCTACATTGTGGTATTGATACTTTTACTCAAGTAACAAAGGTGAGTACTTCTTCCACCACTGGCAAATGACAATGGGGTTTATAGTTTTCACTTCATCATCTGACATAGCCCTGAAACATGACTGTCATTACAAGCGTCATGTGAACCATGGCTACATCTGACACTGTTCGCCTTGATCTCAACAGTAAAAGCAGATTTTGCTGTGGATGAAGTTCAAATTGGCTCTATTCACAGCAGCCATATTATGAAGACATTCACAGGTGTTACCAATGATACTAATAAAGGCTCTGTTCCATTCTGGTCAAACAGAGTCAGAGTCAGGGTGCTGATATTGTGCATGTTGGCTCACTGGAAACACTCTGTTACACCAGTGGGTCTACAGTTGGGGTCATGGGCTTCCAAATGGCCCCTCGCAGGTCTGTAACTCTGAGAATGTACAAATGGAACCAAATGGACCCGCAAGGGTCCATTTGGTTCCATTTGTACACTCTCAGAGTTATGGGGGTCGTGGAAACCACTGTGCTACACTAAATGGAACAGAGCCTTCATTAGTATCATTGGTAACACCTGTGAAGGTGATAATATGTCTGCTGCGCATAGAGCCTGTAGTGCACACAGATGTGATCTAGTAGATCTCTTTATACCCGAGCTGTCTCCATCTTCAGACACGGACGAGCTGACGGTGTCCTCCTCGTCCGTGCTGCTGCCGTCCTGGTCGGGGAAATCCACCTCCATGTCGTCGTCCTTCTTCTCCCGGGAGTGAACCGGCATGGCGTCGATTAGATGGGAGAGTGAGATGTTTGTGTACGTTGATAACGCTAATCTAAATCTAAATGTGTTCAACTACCGAGGACCGCTGGCTGCTAACCCCGGCTAGCCACATATTATTCTACACACAGGGTAGCTCTGAGCTCAGTGTTGCCAGATTCCGTGAGAGAAATTAGCAATCAGGTCTAGGAAAACAAGCCCAAAAGAAAAAACTAGGCCACATGAGCAAGCACTGTGAGCTGCCATTAAAAATAAACTATTTTAATAGAATGTGGAATATTTTGAATGCTTTTTTAACACAAATGTTCCCTGGTACAAAACATTTCCATGAAAATATTTGAGAACCACTGGTTTATTTTTATTTAATTTTTAATGGGAAGCAAGCCTAAATAAGTTAGTACACTTTAGAAACAAGCCCAAAAAAACGCAACCCGCAACTACCAATATTTACAAGCAACTTTACAGAAAACTAAGCCCAAAGTCGCTTATAATAAGCGGACACGGCAACGCTGGCTCTGAGCTCTAGAAAACATGGCCACCGCCGACGACCAATCACAGGAGTAGTCTTACATCCCATTAGGACTGGGATCGATTCACTCTGCAAGTGGCTGATCCGGTCTGGGGAGGTCTAGAACGGATACGGAAACAGTCCATGCATGTGGGCGCAAATGACCGGAAACAGTAGGCGGGCTTTAGACCGGATTAGAGCAGTGAGCACTGAGCAGTAAATAGAAAGCAGGCTTTCCACAGGTGCTGCGGAAAGCCTGGTGACGCACGGTTGACATCCATAGTTTTGAGGCTCTGGGTCATTCTGCGTTTAGCTAGTTAGTTGCCAGGCAACCGCTGCAAATCCTTGTTAGTTTTTTCTTTGAGACACACATACGGTTATCTCGGGGCTTGGCCGAATCCGCCATTCCTTCCCCGGGTCAAACAACACAGCTGACCATTGGAATTGCATTAGGGAACGTACATTGTTACATTTTATGGGTTTATCATAAACCCATAAAATACATAAACCGTTTATGTATTGTAGCGCAACAACTACTGATCTTGTGAAAATTTTAAACGGGACCGCCAAATATTCTGTAAAGAATGTTTCAGAGCATACTTGCATTAGTCATAATACAAAAGTTTTCATCTTTTAGCATACAAACAAAGTAGGCTACTTGCAAGGAGGATCCTGTTGTCTGTAGTTTACATTTTCACCACATGAGGGCAATATATCTCTTTGATAATGAATTGGATTTTTATCCAATGCTGAGGAATATGTGATTCATCCCACAAATATTCCTGGCTTGCACTAGAATCTAGGCAAGCATGATAATGACACATTGCCAATTTAAAAAGCCACAAACGTCAAAGACTGTTTAAATGGAATGAATCATTACAATAACAGACGAGAGTAATGTGTTATAAGAGAGTAAAGATGAAGAATAAAGTGAAGAAATAGGCAACAAAAAAAGTCAGGTTAGGGTTAGGCCAGGGGTACTCAAACCTTTTTGTGTCAAGGCGCCGATATCCATTTAAACGTATCAGACTGCTGTGTCTTTGTTGAGTACCAAAGTATCTGACTGTCTGGTACTTGAATGGTCGCTGGTTCAAGTCCCAATGTCATCCGACGGTGCATGACTAATACTTCCATAGTGCTTTTAGGCAAGGGTGCCAAACTCCCATGCATATTACAATGCAATAAGTTGTCTCTTGGATAATTTGCCAATTGTAGTAAAGAATGTCAATCTTCCCTGGTAATAATGTAAAAGTAGTGGGAAGTATGATTTTAATATTAACATTTCATACAAACTAAGCTGGGATCATTGGACTTAGGGAGATACTTAGATATTTGATGTTATATTTAAATGGGGTAGGCCGTAGGCAAAATAAGCTTTAGCTTCAGCCTACACCTTTTGGACCATTTTAATGTGCATTACTGATATGTACTGTACTGTACTTGTTTGTCTAAAAAAGGACCGAAATAAAGTAACTTAACTAACTAACTAACTAACTAACTAACTTAGATGTGGTGAAAGATGTCTGTGTAACCCAGGTTTCAAAAAGTTTTCAAAAGGTTTGTCACTGCTGTCTGTGTGTCACTGACAGAGACACACACACACACACACACACACACACACACACACACACACACACACACACACACACACACACACACACACACACACACACACACACACACACACACACACACACACACACTCACGTCTCAATCAATCAGTCAGTCAGTCACACCAGTGCTTTCAATTGCCAATCGATCATTGCAATCACAGCCACACCCTACTATAAAGCAGAGTCAGTCAGCAGTAGCAGAGTGAGGTGCACGTCACTCTGGGGCTGCTGCAGGTCTGTACTCATTTCCGAACAATACTCACATTTCCAACTTGTTACATTTGATCAAATTGCTAAAAACACTTATTGTGGCTTTTAGAATTCCACCCACTGATCGCAAACTGGCTGCTGGCACAACCTGCTATGACTGTCTGAAACTGATTTAATTGGTGAGTGAAATGTTTGTTTCCCATTTCAACCAAGTTGGTTCAAATATGTTTGTTTTATTTGAAATGTTTGTTCTAATTTGATTGTTTTTGGTTGGAATGTAATTATTTTGGAAGTTATGAAATGCTTGTAGATAAGCTGTTTTTTAGTTGATCGATGATCTGGTAGATCTGTTCTTGTTTATTTGGAATTAATTATTATTATTATTATTAAATAAAGAGCCAACTAATCGAAGCCAACCATAACTGAAGTTGTCCTACCTGCAGTAGGCCAAAGAGCAGCATTAGCCCCTCAAGTGCTCAAGTAACATTTCCCACTACACTGCCCTCACACTGCCACTTCCCTCTGACAATACCTCGACCATTGACAAATACCTACCTGCGTAAAGACTCTGTTGGACTTACTTGGATACCTTGCTGAAAGTTATTGAACTGTTGTATGTTTCGTTCTATTTTTTTATTTTTTTTGTATAAGACATTTTATTTCAAATTATATAAAAACAAATAAGGTATAAAAAAATAATGATGCTCCTGGTTGTGGTTACTGAGTGTTGAGTTAAACCAGGAACATCATGAGCAACATTATGTAACCCAGGTTTCAAAAGGTTTGTCACTGCTGTCTGTGTGTCACTAGCCTCGATCTCCAGACTTATATTGTTTAGTTTTGCTAAAAAATAAAAGCCTGGAGGAACCATAGAGGTATAATATAACTAGAGGGCGGATTGCCCCGCCCCCAGCTATCATTTCAATGAATGTGCTCAGTGGCGTTTTGAAGCACCCGGAAGACTGCCGGAAGTAGAATTATTGAGTCGATTTTGGGTTAGCGTAAAGTTATGAGCATGCGCACTAGTGTCATTTTTGCGCTCTACGGCAGCCCGTGTGTCAAGGATTGAACGCGAGATATTTATGAAATTCACTGGAGATGCCTATGTAAATGCATATGTATTTATGTATAATATATATATATATATATATGTGTGTGTGTGTGTGTGTGTGTGTGTGTGTGTGTGTGTGTGTGTGTGTGTGTGTGTGTGTGTGTGTGTGTGTGTGTGTGTG